>NW_024730649.1:0-22219 GCF_018991925.1 Homarus americanus
CTAGTTACGTACGGCTTCCCAGGAAAAAAAAACACACACCGCTTTGTTCGTGGTAATTATTCTAATAGACTGTACGTAGAAAAGTGAAAGATACAACATAACTTGGATCAGAGAGCTCTAAAATACCAGCCCTAATTCCGACCCGTGGATCTAACCACGATGAAGACACGAACTGCACCCCATTCCTCCTCATTAATGAATTAAATTACAACGGAACCCGTGTAAGTGACAATAATAATAACTACAGGCTAATAATATTGATGCAAATTTAAAATCCAGTTCTGTTTAAAAAGATACAAAGTTATGTAAACGTAAAATAACTTCTGCATATATATCTGAATAATTTTTTAACGTGATTACATGAAAACAAGAAAACCGATGTAAAGTATCAGTTTATTTCACCTGATGACTGCAAACAATCTTAATGCCAGATAACAGAAGAAGAAGAAGTTAGGGTTTGATTAGTTTGATTGCTAAAGGTGGTTAGTTAGATTAATTTAAAGTTAAAGTTGAAAGCCCATAAATTAGGTTAGGTTTGGTTAGGTTAAGTTGTGTTAGTATAGCATTAAAATAAGTTAGGTTAGCCTTAAGCTTGCTAAATTAGGTTAGGTTTAAGAAGTTGTTGGGCTAAGATAGCATTAGGTTAAGAAGAAGTTGCTGCTAGATGTTACAAAGTTACGTTAAGGTGTGTAATAACATAATTTTCAGGCAATCTTTTTTAATGTAAGATGATAGAAACAGTGACATAAGTCTAATGAGGTTTTTAATGGAAGTGACAGAGGCTGCTTAAGGAAGAGACGGAGGTTGCTTAATGGTGAAAGACGGAGGCTAAGTTTTAGTCAGCTTTTAGACAGAGGCTGTTTAATGGGAAGTGACGGAGGCTAAACTTAATGGGAAATATGAGACAGAGGCTGTTTAATGAAGTGACGGAGGCTAAGCTTAATGGGAAGTGAGACAGAGGTTGGAAGTTTATCTAAGACGAGCCTTTAATGGGGAAGTATGAGGCTGTTTAATGGGAAGTGACAGAGGCTAAGCTTAATGGAAGACAGTTAAGCTTTAATGAAGACAGAAGTGACGGAGGCTAAGCTATCGGAAGTGACGGAGGCTAAGCTACTGGGAAGTGACGGAGGCTAAGCTTAATGGAAGCAACGATGTCTAAGCTTAAATGAAGTGACAGAGTGCTGTTTTAATGAAGTTTATTATGCTAAGCTTAATGGAAGATGAAATATATAGGAAGTAAAGGATAAATCAATAACCAAATACATTTAAGTAAAAGTAGAGAGAAATAAATGATTAAAAAAGAAAATATAAGATAGACAGAAATTATATATATAGAGAAATATATATAAGTAAACAGACAATTGTTCTTAGTTAACTGGGTCCGGAGGAAAAAGGGTCCAGAATATCAGTGTTTCAGGCCGTTCTTATTACCTCCAATGGCTTACTGGTTCAATGCTTCAGTGCTTCAGGATTTATTACTTCCAGTGGTTCAATGATTCGTTGTAAGTGTATGGGAGACTGACTCTTAACAACAATTCAATTTATAGGCATTGCAAAATTTTATGTTGGGAATATTTAGGAAAATTCTTTTCTTCCTTATTTTAGAGGGCATTGACGCTCACATATCTATGAAGCTGTTATGCGTCTATGCCTACAAATATGATGCAACTACGCAAAGGGATTATGGGAGCTGTGGGATGTGTGATAACTCACAGAATTATGCTGTTTACATTTACAACATAGAAGTTGTTTTAAATTACAATTATTACGTGTGTTACTGTTCTCTATACACAGACACATTCCATAGCTGTGTTATAAGTGGTGCTTACCAAGCCACTCTGTGTTACTTTTTAATCCACAAATGATATTCAATTAGATTTTTAAGAGAGATTTTTAAAGTGTTTATTTGTTATCTCAACGAAAACAAATATAACAAAAAAAATATTTAGTCGTTTACGATTTAACCTTTTTAATTTTTTTCACCCAATATCAACCAGTCTCGTAATAACGTTAAAGAAAATAAAAATCTAACTGGATATTTTTAAAACAAAGAAACATGAAACTAAAAAAAAAAAACAAGAGATGAAAACATACTTTTTATCCTATATTAAAAAATATTCTCAAATCTGTTGTTCTTTTTTCATCCTTGCTTGACCAAAGCAAAAACACCATTTTTTTCATTATCAGGCTAACAAATCGGACAGGTTGCCGTTCCTCGCAGGTGAGTGATGCTATGGGGAGGCAAGATGGACGACTGTTACAGGTAACAGGGAACCCATTCACACACAGGTACAGGACGACTGTTACAAGCAGCCGAACGACCCGACATGGTACAGCTGGACTAAATGCCATGCGCACAGCCAACGACTGTTACCGGACAGCTACGACCACTGGTCAGCGGACGACATCGTTAAGGGTACAGCTGACGACTGTTAGCAGGCGAGCCGGACGACCGTTACAAGTACAGCGGACGACTGTTGCCAGGCACAGCTGACGACCAAAGCTGGGCGGCAAGCGCTGGACGACTGCGCCGGTGGGAACAGCTGGACGACTGTTACAGGGTACAGCTGGACGACCGTCACAGTGCAACAGCTGGAGACAGTTATTGGCGTACAGCTGACGACTGTTACAGAGCACAGCCGAACGACCGTTACGCAGGCACAGCGAAACGACCGTTGGCAGGTACAGCGAAGACTGTTACAGGTGCCAGCTGATGACTGTTGGCAGGCACAGCTGGACGACCGGCAGAACAGAAGCGCGACGGTCGAGGCGTGCAGCCGAACGACTGTTACAGGTACCAGCCGGAACGATCACAGAGGCTGCGCGACGTGACTGTTGGATGCAAAAGCGAACGACTGTTAGCAGAAACAGCTGGATGACTGTTGGCAGGTACAGCCGGAAGACCGTTAAAGCTACAGCTGGATGACCGTTAAACCAGCAGCTGGATGACCGTTACAGGAACAGCCGGACGAATTGCGCAGCGGTAGCTGGACGACTGCCGCGACAGGAACAGCTGGACGAATCGTTGGCTGGTCGACCGGCAATGGCAGCCGGTTCACGGTTGGTAGCGACGACCTGGCAGGCAAGGCTACCGAATCGTTGCAGGTACAGCCGGAAAGCTATGATCAGACATGCGCGCACAGCTGGACGACCGTTACAGGTACGCTGGACGACCGGCTGGACGGTGGCAATAAAGCGTGGACGAGATCCGTTACAGGGGATGCAGCCGGACGACTGTTGGCAGGTACAGCTGGACGACCGTTGCAGGTACAGCCGGACGCGATCGCCGCGCGCACAGCTGAACGACTGTTGGCGGCAGCATCGACCGTCTGCAGGCGTGCCAGCCAGACGACTGTTGGCGGTGCGCGCCGGACGACTGTTAAGGTGCCAGCCGGCGAAACGACCTCGTTACAGTGAACAGCAGCGACGGTGACAGTGCGCAGCAGGCGTGCTGCAAGCGATTACCGACAAGAGCCGGATGACTGTTAAAGCAAGCTGGCCACTACAGGAACAGAAGCGACGATCGTTGCTGGTGCACAAGCGAACGACTGTTGCAGTGTACAGCTGAACGACCGCTGTTGGCAGGTACAGCTGGACGACTGTTAAAGCGTACAGTTGAACGACCGAAATAGCACAGCTGGACGATCTACAGCACAGGCACAGCTGGAAGACTGTTAAGGAAGCTGGACACCGTTAAACTTAACAGCTGGATGATTGTTACAGGCAGCGATCGACTCGTTGGCGGTACAGCGACGACCGTTACAGCGCCGGACGACTGGTGCCGCGGTGGGTGGACGAGCAGGTACACCTGGAGTTACAGGTACAGCTGGTCTTGCTGCGCAAAATGCTGGACGACTGCTGACAGGTACAGCTGGACGACTGTTACAGGTACAGCTGGACGACCGTGCATTCCATGGACGACTATTACAGGTACAGCTGGACGACTGTTACAGGTACAACAGACTCACGGTTATAAATTGCAGCTGGACGACTGTTACGTACAGCCGGACGACCACCTGGAAGTACAGCTGACAAACCTGTTACAGGTACAGCGGACGACGTTCAGGACAGACATCGCACGACATTACAGGTACAGCTGGACGACTGTTACAGGTACAGTTGGACGACTGTTACAGGCACAGCTGGACGTGTTACAGGTACGGCTGGACGACTGTTACAGGTACCAGCCTGGACGACTGTTAAAGCTGCCAGCTGGACGACTGTACACCACAGCTGGACGACCGTTACAGGTACAGCTCGACGACCCGTTACAGGTACAGCTGGACGACTGTTACGGTACAACTGCGACATACCGTGCAGCTGAGACGACACAGACACGAAGCTCACACAGATGACGTCGAAGCCAACTGAACGACTCAATGCAACTGGACGACTGTTACCAGTATATCTGAACATGTTACAGTACAACCGAACTGTGCAGGTACAGCTGAACCAGATGTTACAGGTACAGCTGGACGACTGTTTACAGGTACAGCTGGACCACTGTTACAGGTACAGCTGAACGACATTACAGGTACAGCTGAACGACGCGTTACAGGTACTGCTGGACGACCGTTACAGAGTACCGCAACTGAACGACTGTTACAGGTAAAGCTGGACCAGCTATTGCGTACAGCTGGACGACCGTTACAGGCACAGCTGGACGACTACAGGTACAGCTGGTCACGACTTTACAGGGATGCAGCTGGACGACCGTTGCAGGTACAGCTGAACGACTGTTGAGCAGGCACGCTGCACAGCTGTTACAGGTAACTGGTCGTGTTACAGGCGCAGCTGGACGACTGTTGCAAGGCTAAAGGTGACGACTGTTATGAAGTGCAACTGGACGACTGTTACAGACGTACAGCTGGACGACTGTTCAGGTACAGCTGGACGACCGTTACAGGTACAGCTGGACGACTGTTACGAATACAGCTCGGACGACTGTTACAGGTACAGCTGAACGACTGTTAAAGGCACAGCTGGTCGACTGTTACAGGTACAGCTGGTCTACGGAAAAGAAATTGGCTGGACGACTGTGCAGGTACAGCTGGATGACTGTTACAGGTAAGGCTGGACGACCGTTACAGGTACAGCTGGACGACTGTTACAGGTATATCTGGACGACTGTTGCAGGTACAGCTGGACGACTGTTACGGTACAGCTGAACGAATGTTACACAGCTGGACGACTGTTACAGGTGCAAGCTGGACTACTGTTACGGTACAGCTGGACGACCGTTGCAAGTACAGCTGAACGACTGTTGCAGGTACTGCTGAATAAATGTTACAGGTACAGCGGGACGACCGTTCAGGTACAGCTGGATGACTGTTACAGGTACAGCTGGACGACTGGCCAGGTACACTAAACGACTGTTACAGGTACAGCTGGATGATTGTTACAGGTACAGCTGGACGACTGTACGAAGTACAGCCTGGACGACTGTTGCAGGTACAGCTGGACGACTGTTACAGAGTACAGCTGGACGACTGTGCAGGTACAGCTGAACGACTGTTACAAGTACAGCTGGACGACTGTTACAGGTACTGAACGACTGTACCGTACAGCTGGACGACTGCTACAGGTACAGCTGAACGACTGTTACAGGTACAGATGACGTACAGGCCCAGCTGGATGACTTTACAGGTACAGCTGGACGACTGCTACAGTACGTGGACGACTGGTAGAAAACTAATATTCTTATGTTGTACGTCAGATATTAATTGGCGGAAAATAGTAATAGCTGTTTATATATACAGTATATATATTTTGTATATCATATATCTCTCATCTATTTATCGACCAGTATGTATGTATGTGTATGTATGTATGTATGTATGTGTGTGTATGTGTGTAGACCGGTTCGATCCCAGGAGTGAAACTATGGACAAATTGCCTCTCTACCCAGCAGTAACTGGGAACCGGATGTTAATCGATTTGTGGATGGTATTCAGGGTAATGTTTAGCCATTGCAGTTGGCAAGTTGTCCGGTCTTCTCGGACTATTCCTCGACATTGGGTCGAGACTTGTTAACTTAGGTGGTTGTGTGTTGGCGACAGCCTACACCTCAAACAAATTCACGCCTAGGGTCCGGCGGACCGGCCATTCTCGTTCCACGGGGCAACCATTAACATTTACAGTACGTACGAGTATGTTCCTATACGAGTGGTGTCTATTGTCCACGTGACAGGGGTGTGGTCTGCTCATGTTACCGCTGTGTTCATTCTGCACATTCAAACTGTGTTGGTTTTTTCTCATATACAACAGGGTACATAATCTTTGACAACCACGTGGAATATTTGTCTTTACCGCCCATATAATGTTGACACTGCAGGTTCCTTGGCAGTTATGCTCATGGTGCCAATGAAATTTTGTTTGGGGGTCAGTTCACTGTATGTTCCAAGCAACACACACCTGCCGTAGACGCACCTGAGCTGCCAAGTGGGAGCACAGGAGGTGTTTAGTGTATACCTGATGGTTGTGTAATATAGTCAACTGTAGAGTACCTCGTGTTAGCTGTGGAGGCGACGGTGGGGAGAACACGGCAGGGAGAACACGGTGGAGGGAGGACACGGTGGAGGGAGGACACGGTGGAGGGAGGACACGGTGGGGGGGAGAACAGTGCAGGGATGAAACGGTGCAGGGATGAAACGGTGTAGGGAGGACAGGGTAGAGAGAGGATGGTGCAGGAGGACACGGCGGAAGGAGGACAGGGAAGACACGGTGGAGAACACTGTGGAGGGAGAACACGATGCAGGGAGGACATGCAGAGGGAGAACACGGTGCAGGGAGAATGCAGGGAGAACACGGTGGAGGGAGAAACACGGTGCAGGGAGAACACGGTGGAGGGAGAACACGGTGAGGGAGAACACGGTGGAGGGAAACATGGCAGGAGAACACGGTGGAGGGAGAACATGGCAGGGGAGGACACGGTGGAGGAGAATGAGGGAGAACACGGTGCAGGGAGAACACGGTAGGGAGAAATACGGTGCAGGGAGAACACGGTGGAGGGAGAACACGGTGGAGGGAAACATGGTGCAGGGAGAACACGGTGGAGGGGAGAACACGGTGCAGGGAGGACACGGTGGAGGGAGGACACGGCAGGAGAACACGGTGGAGGGAGAACACGGTGCAGGGAGAACACGGCAGGGAGAACACGGTGGAGGGAGGACACGGGGAGAACACGGCAGGGAGAACAGTGCAGGGAGAACACGGTAGAGGGAGAACACGATGGAGGGAGGACGGTGCAGGAGAACACGGTGGAGGGAGAACACGGTGGAGGGAGGACACGGTGTGAGAGAACACTGTGGAGGGAGAACACGGCAGGGAGACGGTGGAGGGAGAACACGATGGGGAGAACACGGTGCAGGGAGAAAGCGTGGGGAGGGAGAACACGGTGCAGGAGAACACAGCAGGGAGAACACGTGGAGGGAGGACACGGTGGAGGGAGGACACGGCAGGGAGAACATGGTGGGAGGGAGAACATGGTGCAGGAGAACACGGTGCAGGAGGACACGGTGCAGGGAGAACACTGTGCAGGAGGACACGGTGGAGGGAGAACACGGTGGTGGGAGAACACGGCAGGAGAACACGGTGGAGGGAGAACACGGTGGAGGGAGACACGGTGCGGAGAGAACACTGTAGAGGGAGAACACGGTGCAGGGAGAACACGGTGGAGGGAGAACACGGTGCGGGGAGAACACGGTGCAGGGAGAACACGGTGGAGGGAGAACACGGCAGGAGAACACGGTGCAGGAACACGGAGGAGGCAACGGTGCAGGGAGAACACGGCAGGGAGAACACGGTGGGAGGGAGGACACGGTGGAGGGAGGACACGGTGCAGGGAGAACACGGTGGAGGGAGAACACGGTGCAGGGGAGAACACGGTGCAGGAGAACACGGTGCAGGAGGACACGGTGGAGGGAGAACACGGTAGAGGGAGAAACGATGGAGGGAGGACACGGCAGGGAGAACACGGTGGAGGGAGAACGGTGGAGGGAGGACACGGTGCGGAGAGAACACTGTGGAGGGAGAACATGGTGCAGGGAGAACACGGTGGAGGAGAACACGATGGGGAGAACACGGTGCAGGAGAACACGGTGGAGGGAGAACACGGTGCAGGGAGAACACGGTGCAGGGAGAACACGGTGAGGGAGGACACGGTGGAGGAGGACACGGTAGGGAGAACACGGTGGAGGGAGAACACGGTGCAGGGAGAACACGGTGCAGGGAGAACACGGCAGGGGAGGACACGGTGCAGGAGAAACGGTGCAGGAGGACACGGTGCAGGGAGAACACGGTGGGGAGAACACGGTGCAGGGAGAACACGGTGGAGGGAGAACACGGTGGAGGGAGACACGGTGGGATAGAACACTGTGGAGGGAGAACACGGTGCAGGGAGAACACGGTGGAGGGAGAACACGATGGGGGAGAACACGGTGCAGGAGAACACGGTGGAGGGAGAACACGGTGCAGGGAACACGGTGCAGGGAGAACACGGTGGAGGGAGGACACGGTGGAGGGAGAAACGGTGCAGGGAGACACGGTGGGAGAACACGGTGAGGGAGGACACGGTGGAGGGAGGACATGGGCAGGAGAACACAGGAGTGGGAGGAACACGGTGCAGGGAGGACATGGTGCAGGGAGAACAGGGTGCAGGGAGGACACGGTGGAGGGAACACGGTGCAGGGAGAACACAGTGCAGGAGAACACGGTGGAGGGAGGACACGGTGGAGGGAGAACACGGCAGGGAGGACACGGTGAAGTGACACGGTGCAGGGAGGACACGGTGGAGGAGAACACGGTGGGAGAACACGGTGCAGGGAGAACACGGTGGAGGGAGGACACGGTGGAGGGGGGACACGGTGGAGGGAGCACGGTGCAGGGAGGACACGGTGGAGGGAGAACACGGTGCAGGAGAACAATGGTGAGGGAGGGACGGTGGAGGGAGAACACGGTGCAGGGAGAACACGGCAGGAGGACACGGTGGAGGGAGAACACGGTGCAGGAGAACACGGTGGAGGGAGGACACGGTGGAGGAGGACACGGTGGAGGGAGAACACGGTGTAGGGTGACACGGTGGAGGGAGAACACGGTGCAGGGAGAACACGGTGGAGGGAGGACACGGTGTAGGGTGACACGGTGGAGGAGGACACTTGTTCACAGTAATGGAACAAGAGAGGGGGTGACAGTGTATAGTAAATAATAAATGTAGTGGCTGGTGAGGAGTGAGTGGTGAGGAGTGAGTGGTGAGGGTGAGCGGTGAGCGGTGAGGAGTGAGTGGTGAGCGGTGAGGAGTGAGGGGTGAGTGGTGAGGAGTGATTGGTTATGAGTGAGAGTGAGTGGTTAGAGTAGGTGGTGATTGTGAGGGTAGGTGGAGAGCGGTGAGGAGTACAGTAGGTGGTGAGTAGAGGGCGAGGAGGAGTGGTGGTGGTGAGTGGTGAGTGAGTGGTGATTAGTGAGTGAGCGTGGTGAGTAGAGAGTGACGAGGAGTGAGTGGTGGTGGTTAGTGGTGAGGAGTGAGTGGTGAGTAGAGAGGAGAGAGTGAGTGGTGATTAGTAAGTGAGGAGGAGGAGTGGTGAGAGAGAGTGACGAGGAGTGAGTGGTGATTAGTGAGAGGAGAGTGAGTGGTGAGTAGAGAGTGACGAGGGAGTGAGTGGTTGTTAGTGGTGAGGAGCAGTGAGTGAGTAGAGAGTGGTGAATAGAACCTTATGATTGAAATATGTGTGGAGTGACGGACTGAATCTGTCTGTTCATTGTCTGTCTATCTGCCTTTCTATTTGTCTGTCTGTCTTCTTGTCTCTCTATATCTGTGTTCGTCTGTCTGTCTTGGAACAAAGGGAAGAGTGTAACTGAACGGCTGCCTTAGGAGAGGAACGGGCTGGTAGGGGACAGTCGGATCTACGTTATTGAGGATAGCTTCAGATGGGATTTTGTCAAGGAGGGCAACAGAGGAGAGACGCTTGGCCCTTATGTGGCAGCAGGCGGGTAAGGGGCGGTAAGCAGGACACTTGGTAGCCACGAGGTTTGGGGATGTGTATGTAAAGGAGACCACATTTTAGTTATTTGTGTTAAGGAGGGGGTGGGGGTAAGGGGGAAGAGGTGGGGAGGGTGGAGGATGGGGAGGAGGAAGAGTGTGGGGGAGGGAAGGAGGTAGTGTTGATGGGGAAGGAGGATGTGGTGTTGATTGGGAAAGGATGGTGTTCAGAGGAAGTGGTGTTGATGGGTAGGTGGTGGTGTTGGTGTGGGAGGAAGTGGTGTTGACGGGTGTAGTTGTGTTTCGTGGTAACATCAGTAGTTAGAGAGACTGAATGTCAGGAAATGACTCGTATTTTGACTGACTCCAGCCTCTCCCCGAGCTACTCTGAAGAGTGTTTTAAAGACGAGAGAATCACCTGAAAATTATATAACCAACTTATTTCACCTTATGATCAAACGCCCTAACACCACCTGGGAGGATTAGGTTAGGTTAGTTTTGGGATGTTTAATCATCAGGTGAACTAAGCTGGGTGTCTAATTTTCTCCTGGAAAATAGGAACAATAATATTGTATCACTTGTTTAAATGGCGACTGTTTACATGTGACCCGGACTGTTGCTATAACACCTGTGTATTATTATGTTATAATGACAAATAACAACAATGAACTCTGTTAATTTTCGTATTTTTGTTTCATTGCATTATATACAATACACAGTAGTTGTGTATTTTAATCATGGAGAGCATTTACCTTATTCAGGTGACAACACTGAATGTTGGTAATATTTTTAGTGTTGGTATATATATATATATTTCATGTAAATCCACAATGAAAACGCTAGGCCACGGTAGGACGCCACCCTCCGGAGGCTCCACATTATCTCACTGTAGTGCATTAAGGTGTTCGCTTTGATCCTGACTTTGTACTGTCAGAAGGCATATGTCCAGGGCATTTTTAAATGACTGTACATACGTGTTGCGCTCATGTAGCATTTCTGATAGATAGGACAATGTCATGTCTGACACCTTGAATGTTGCCACACGTGATAGTAGTCTGCTTTTCATGATCTCCCCATGAAGTAGATTTGAGGAACTTTGCCTGCTCATCTTCCAGTGGTAAGAGGGATCCTGCTTTGTGATAGACTTGACCCTGACTTTGAAATGTGGCTGTGCTCACGAACTACTCTGGTAGCTCCAAAGGATGTCATCTGGAAGCAAGAATTGTACTTCCGTATATTTTAAGAACTGTTTTGACTCTGTGTTGTTCAGCATGAGAGTCTTCAATGGTTGTGGTGGTTTTTCCAAATTTGGCAGTGGCTTCATGAAAGCAGCAGTCCAGCAGATTCTCCTTTGTACTTCTTTGCACCGCAGTAATATCACATTTCTCATCCATGTTGCCAATGACAACAGAGGAATACTTTTCATATTCTATATAACATCATCCATCATCACTACATATAACACCATCCATCATCAATACATATAACACCATCCATCATCACTACATATAACACCATCCATCATCACTACAGATCGATAAAGAAGTTTCCGAGATTCTCGTGCGGACACACAAACAGACAGACTTGTTTGTTTTATATAGATATAGATCATCACTACATAACACCATCCATCATCACTACATAACGACACCATCATCATCACTACATAACACCATCCATCATCACTATATAACACCATCCATCATCACTACATATAACACCATCCATCATCACACATATAACACCATCCATCATCACTACTATAACACCATCCATCATCATCACATGCCAATCATCATCACATATAACCATCCATCATCACTACATAAACACCATCCATCATCACTACATATAACACCATCCATCATCACCACATATAACATCATCCATCATCACTACATATAACACCATCCATCATCACTACATATAACACCATCCATCATCACTACAATAACATCATTCATCATCACTACATATATAACACCATCCATCATCACTACATAGCAGCAATACCCATCATCACTACATATATCACCATCCATCATCACTATATAACACCATCCATCATCACTACATATAACGACATCCATCATCACTACATAACACCATCCATCATCATTACATATAACACCACCCATCATCACTACATATAGCGACATCCATCATCATTACTATAACACCATCCATCATCATTATATAACACCATCCATCATCACTACATATAACACCACCCATCATCACTATATATGACACCATCCATCATCACACATATAACACCATCCATCATCACTACATATAACACCACCCATCATCACTACATATAACACCACCCATCATCACTACATATACCCATATTCATCATCACTAAGATATAACACCACCCATCATCACTACATATAACACCACCCATCATCACTACATATAACACCAACCCATCATCACTTATAACACCACCCATCATCACTACATATAACACCACCCATCATCACTAATATAACACCACCCATCATCACATATAACACCACCCATCATCACTATAACACCACCCATCATCACTAAAACACTAACACCACCCATCATCACTAACATATAACACCACCCATCATCACTATATAACACTACCCACATCACTAATAACCATCATCACTACATATAACACCACCCATCATCACTATATACCACTACCCATCATCACTACATATAACACCACCCATCATCACTATATACAACACCACCCATCATCACTACATATAACACCACCCATCATCACTACGAATATAACACCACTCATCATCACTACATATAACACCACCATCATCATATAACACCACCCATCATCACTACATATACCACCCATCATCACTAACATATAACACCACCCATCATCACTAAGATATAACACCACCCATCATCACTACATATAACACCATCCATCATCACTACATATAACCACCCATCATCACTACTATATAACACCACCCATCATCACTAATAACACACTCACCATCATCACTACATATACCACCATCATCACTACATATAACACCACCCATCATCACTATAACACCACCCATCATCACTACATATAACTCACACAACTGTTACCACACAAATACGGCACAAAACATTACGTTGTACATGGTATCACTGTATTCTGGTCATATGTCAACAGTGTACATGTTCACCGAACTATTATAACATTGTTCACATTATTTAAAGCATTGTTTGGGAACCCATTAAGATATTGTCGAGATGCAGTAGGAGGTGTGGTGGTGAATGGTGGGGAAGGGATGGTGTGACGGTGATGGTTGGTGTGGTGGAGTGGTGGGAAGGATGGTTGGTGGTGGGTGGGAAAAGTGGTGGTGGGATGATGGTGGTGAAAGGATAGTTGTGACGGTGATGGTTGAGGTGGTGGTAATAACAGTGGTGGTAGGTGGAGTGGTTATGACGGTGGTGGGGAAGGATAGTTGTGACGGTGATGGTTGAGGTGGTGGTAATAATGGTGGTGGTGGTAGGTGGGAATGTGGTTAGTGGTGGGAAGGATGGTTGTGACGGTGATGGTTGAGTGGTGGTAATAATGGTGGTGGTAGGTGGAGGTAGTTATGATGGTGGTGGGGAAGGATAGTTGTGACGGTGATGGTTGAGGTGGTGGTAATAATGGTGGTGGTAGGTGGGGTGAGTTATGATGGTGGTGGGGAAGGGATGTTGTGACGGTGATGGTTGAGGTGGTGGTATAATAATGGTGGTGGTGGGTGGGGGTAGTTATGATGGTGGTGGGAAGGATAGTTGTGACGGTGATGGTTGAGGTGGTGGTAATAATATGGTGGTGGTGGGTGGGGTGGTTATGATGGTGGTGGGGAAGGGATAGTTGTGACGGTGATGGTTGAGGTGGAGGTAGTTAATAATGGTGGTGGTAGGTGGGGTAGTTAGTGGTGGTGGGAAGGGATAGTTGTGACGGTGATGGTTGGGGTGGTGGTAATGATGGTGGTGGGGAGGATAGTTGTGACGATGATGGTTCAGGTGGTGGTAATTATGGTGGTGGGGAAGGGATAGTTGTGACGGTGATGGTTGAGGTGTGGTAATAATGGTGGTAGTAGGTGGGGTAATTATGATGGTGTGGGGAAGGGATAGTTGTGACGGTGATGGTTGAGGTGGTGGTAATGATGGTGGTGGGGAAGGAATAGTTGTGACGGTGATGGTTGAGGCTGTGGTAATGATGGTGGTGGGAAGGATAGTTGTGACGATGATGGTTGAGGTGGTGGTAATTATGGTGGGTGGTGGGTGGGGGTGGTTATGATGGTGGTGGGGAAGGATAGTTGTGACGTGATGGTTGGTGGTGGTAATAATGGTGGTGGTGGGTGGGGGTGGTTATGATGGTGGTGGGGAAGGGATAGTTGTGACGGTGATGGTTGAGTGGAAGTATATGGTGGTGGTAGGTGGGGTGAGTTATGATGGTGGTGGGGAAGGGATAGTTGTGACGGTGATGGTTGGTGGTGGTAATAATGGTGGTGGTAGGTGGGGAGTGATTATGGTGGTGGTGGGGAAGGGATAGTTGTGACGGTGATGGTTGAGGTGGTGGTAATGATGGTGGTGGGAAGGGATGTTGTGACGATGATGGTTGAGGTGGTGGTAATTATGGTGGTGGGGAAGGATAGTTGTGACGGTGATGGTTGAGGTGGTGGTAATAATGGTGGTGGTGGGTGGGGGTAGTTATGATGGTGGTGGGAAAGGGATAGTTGTGACGGTGATGGTTGAGGTGGTGGTAATAATGGTGCAGTGTGTAGTTATGATGGTGGTGGGGAAGAGGATAGTTGTGACGGTGATGGTTGAAGGTGTGGTAATAATGGTGGTGGTAGGTGGGGGTGGATGGTGGTGGGGAAGGGATGGTTGTGGCAGTGAGGTGAGTTGGGGTGGGGTGTAATAATGGTGGTGGTAGGTGGGAGTAGTTATGATGGTGGTGGGGAGGATAGTTGAGGCGGTGATGGTTGGAGTGGTGGTAATAATGGTGGTGGTGATTGGGGAGTGGATTATGGTGGTGGGGAGGATGGTTGTGACGGTGATGGTTGGTGGTGGTAATAATGGTGGTGGGTGGGGGTAGTTATGATGGTGGTGGGGAAGGGATAGTTGTGACGGTGATGGTTGAGGTGGTGGTAATAATGGTGGTGGGGTGGTGGGGTAGTTATGATGGTGGTGGGGAAGGGATAGTTGTGACGGTGATGGTTGAGGTGGTGGTAATAATGGTGGTGGTAGGTGGGGGAATTAGTTATGATGGTGGTGGGGAAGGGATGTGGTGTGACGGTGATGGTTGAGGGCTGTGGTAATGATGGTGGTGGGGGAAGGGATAGTTGTGACGATGATGGTTGAGGTGGTGGTAATTATGGTGGTGGTGGGTGGGGGTAGTTATGATGGTGGAGGGGAAGGGATAGTTGTGACGGTGATGTTGGAGTTGTGGTAATAATGGTGGTGGTGTGGGTGGGGTAGTTATGATGGTGGTGGGGAAGGGATAGTTGTGACAGTGATGGTTGAGGTGGTGGTAATAATGGTGGTGTGGTGGGGGTAGTAGAAAGGTGGGGGTAGTGGTTGTGGTGGTGGTGACAATCGTGGTGGTAGAGTTTTCATCTGCCTGTGGTTATTTTAATGTTTTTTTGTTTCTGTGTTGGTGGATGACATTATTGAGCTGTGTTAGTGGATGACGTATTGACTGTGTTGGTGGATGACAGTGGTGAGCTGTGTTAGTGGATGACGTATTGAGCTGTGTTGAAATGGATGTATATTGGCTGTAGTAGTGGATGACAGCTGTGTTGAGTGGATGACATGTGTGGCTGTGTTGGTGTGTGTATGACTGTATGTTAGTGGATGACAGTAAGCTGTTGGTGGATGACGTATTGACTGTCTTAGTGCGATAACAACTGTGTTTAGTGGATGACGTACTGGCTGGTAAATGGATGACACCAGCCAACTGTGCTAGTAGACGTATTGACTGTGTTAGTGAATGGCTTGGCAATGACTGTGTTGGTAGATGACGTATTGACTGTGTTAGTGGATGAACGTATTGACTGTGTTGAGTGGATGACTTATTGACTGTGTTGGATGACGTATTGACTGTCTTAGTGGATAACTTATTAACTGTGGTGGTGGATGACATGACTGTGTTAATGGATGACGTGCTGACTATGTTGAGTGTGGATGACTTATTAACAGTGAGTGGATGACGTAGGCTGTGTTAGTGGATGACGCATTGATATTGGGCTGTGGTAGTGGATGAAGCTGTGTATTGACTGTGTTGGTGGATGACGGCAGTAATGTGTTGAGTGGATGACGTATTGACTGTGTTGGTGGATGACGTGGCTGTGTTGGTGGATGACGTATTGACTGTTGAAAGTGTTGTGTGTTGACTGTGGTAGTGGATGTGTGTGGCTGTGTTAGTGGATGACATATTGACTGTGGTGGATGTGTATTATGTTAGTGGATGTATTGACTGTGTTAGTGGATGACGTATTGACTGTGTTAGTGGATGACGTATTGACTGTGTTTAGTGGATGACGTGTGGCTATGTTGAGTGGATGACGTATTGAGGCTGTGTTAGTGGATGACGTATTGAGCTGTGGTGGATGACTGTGATGACTGTGTTGGTGGATGACATGAGCTGTGTTAGTGGATGTGTGTGACTGTGTTAGTGGATGACTTATTGACTGTGTTGGTGGATGACATATTGACTGTCTTAGTGGATAACAGTATTAAACAGCGGTAGTGGATGACATACTGAGCTGTGGTAATAGATGACGTATTGACTAATGTTAGTGGATGACGTGATGACTGTGTTAGTGGATGACGTATTGACTGTGTTAGTGGATGACGTATTGACTGTGTTAGTGGATGACGTATTGAGCTGTGTTAGTGGATGACTTATTGACTGTGTTGGTGGATGGCGTAGTGTGTAGTGGATAACTATTAACTGTGTGGATGATGTATTGACTGTGTTAATGGATGACGTGCTGACTATGTTAGTGGATGACTTATTAACTGTGTTAGTGGATGACGTATTGACTGTGTTAGTGGATGACGTATTGACTCTGTGGTAGTGGATGACGACTGTGTTAGTGGATGACGTATTGAGCTGTGTTAGTGGACGGCAATATTGACTGTGTTGGTGGGCGTATTGACTGTGTTAGTGGATGACGTATTGAGCTGTGAGGTAGTGGATGACATGTTGGCTGTGTTAGTGGATGACGTATTGAGCTGTGTTAGTGGATGATGACGTATTGGCTGTGTTGAGTGGATGGCGTGTGTTTGTTAGTGGATGACGTATTGACTGTGGTAGTGGATGACATGTGACTGTGTTGAGAGTGGATGACGTATTGACTGTGTTGAGTGGATGACGTATTGACTGTGTTGGTGGATGACTTATTGGCTGTGTTGGACTGTTGTATTGACTGGGTAATGGATGACGTATTGACTGTGTTAGTGGATGGGCAATATTGAGCTGTGTTAGTGGATGACGTATTGAGCTGTGGTGGATGACGTGATGAAAGCTGTGTTAGTGGATGACAGTATTGGCTGTGGTAGTGGATGACGTATTGAACAATGTTAGTGGATGACTTATTGAAGCTGTGTTGGTGGATGACGTATTGGCTGTGTGAGTGGATAGCAATGCTGTGTTAGTGGATGACGTATTGAGCTGTGTTAATAAGATGACATGTGTGTGTTGGTGGATGACGTATTGACTGTCTTAGTGGATGAAAGCAACTGTGTTAGTGGATGACTTGTGTGTGTGTGTGGGATGACGTATTGACTGTGTTGGTGGATGGTAATTGACTGTCTTAGTGGATAACTGATGCTTGTGTTAGTGGATGACGTATTGGCTGTGGTGAGTGGATGAGAGCATTATTGAGCTGTGTTGGTGGATGACGTATTGGCTGTCTTAGTGGATAACTATTAACATGTTTAGTGGATGACATATTGGCTGTGTTAGTGGATGAAGCGTATTGTTGTGTTGGTGGATGACAGAATTGACTGTAATTTGGATAAGCAATAACTGTGTTAGTGGATGACTTAAAATATTGACCTGTGTTAATGGATGTGTGTTATTTATGTTAATGGATGACTGATACTGACTATATATTGGTAAGATGGGCATATGACATGCTAGTAGATGGCCAATATTTATGTTAGTGAGATGGCAATATTGACAAGTGGTAGTGGAGTAGCATATATTGACTGTGTTGGTGGATGTCTTATTATGTTAGTGGATGACGTATTGACTGTGGTGAGAGTCAGATGACATATTGACTGTGTTAATTAGATGACGTATTGAAGCACAACAGTAAGTGGATGACGTGTTGACTGTGTTAGTGGATGACTTGTGCTGTGTTGAGTGGATGACGTATTGACTGTGTGTTGAGTGGATGACATATTGACTGTGTAGTGGATTACGTATTGACTGTAGTAGTGGATGACATATTGACTGTGTTGAGTGGATGACTGTGTGGCTGTGTGAGTGGATGACATGTGGAGTGTGGTAGTGGATGACGTGTGTAGGCTGGCCGTAGTGGATGACGGCAATGGCTGTGTTAGTGGACAGGCATCATTGACTGTGGTAGTGGATGACATATTGAGCTGTGTTAGTGGATGACGTATTTAGGCTGTGGTGAGTGGATGACGTGGTGGCTGTGAGTAGTGGATGACGTGACTGTGTCAGTGGATGGCTTGTATTGACTGTGGTAGTGGATGACGTATTGACTGTGTTAGAGGTGGATGACCGTATTGGCTGTGGTAGTGGATGACGTGTGGCTGTGTTGGTGGATGACGTATTGACTGTGTTGAGTGGATGACGTATTGACTGGCATTGAGTGGATGGCTTGTGTGTGGCTGTGTTGGTGAATTTGACGTGATGACTGTGGTAGTGGATGACATGTGTTATGGGTAGTGGATGACGTAATTGACTGTGTTAGTGGATGACGTATTGACTGTGTTAGTGTGAATGACTTGTCAGCTGTGTTGGTGGATGACGTATTGACTGTGTTAATGGATGTATGTGAAGCTGTGTTGAGTGGATGTTTGTGTATTGGCTGTGTTAGTGGATAACGTATTGACTGTGTTGACTGTGTTAGTGGATGACGTATTGACTGTGTTAGTGGATGACGTATTGACTGGCTGGTAGTGGATGTGTGTGAAGCTGTGTTGGTAGGATGACTATTGACTGTGTTGGTGGATGACGTATTGACTGTCTTAGTGGATAACAATGCTGTGTTAGTGGATGACATGTATTGAGCTGTAATGGATGACGTATTGAAACTGTGTTGGTGGATGACGTGATGACTGTGGTGGGACGTGGCAATGCTGTGTCCAGTGGATGACGTATTGAGCTGTGTTAGTGGGTGGCACCCAGCTGTGTTGGTGGATGGCTATTATTGACTGTCTTAGTGCAGATGGCATGCTGTGTAGTGGATGACGTATTGACTGTGTTACTGGATGACTATTGACTGTGTTGGTGGATGACTGTGTGGGCTGTGTAGTGGATAGCAATAGCATGTTGAGTGGATGGCTTGTGTGGCTGTGTTAGTGGATGGCTTATTATTGACTGTGTTGGTGGATGACTGTGTGGCCTGTCTTAGTGGATAACCTTAACTGTGTTAGTGGATGGCTGTGCTGGATGACTTATTGACTGTGTTGGTGGATGTGTATTGACTGTCTTAGTGGATAACTGTGTTAGTGGATGACGTATTGAGCTGTGTTAGTGGATGACGTATTGACTGTGTTAGTGGATGACATGTGTACTATATGGTAAGATGACTTATTAACTGTGTTAGTGGATGACATATTGACTGTATGTTAATGGATGATGTGTGTGACTGTATTTAATTGGATGACGTATTGACTGTCTTAGTGGATAACTTAATAACTGTGTTAGTGGATGATGACGTATTGACTGTGTTAGTGGATGACGTATTGACGGCTGTGTTGGTGGATGACGTATTGGCTGTGTAGTGGATAGCAATGCTTTAATGTTAGTGGATGACGTATTGACTGTGTTGAGTGGATGACGTATTGACTGTAGTACAGGATGACATATTGACTGTGTTAGTGGATGACGTATTGTGTGTTGAGTGGATGACGTATTGACTGTGTTGAGTGGATGACGTATTGACTGTGTTACAGGGGATGACGTATTGGCTGTGTGGTAAGTGGATGACATGTGGCTGTGTTAGTGGATGACGTATTGGCTGTGTGACACTGGATGACGTATTGACTGTGTACTGGATGACGTTATTGAAGGCATGTTAGTGGATGTGTGTTGACTGTGTTACTGGATGACGTATTGGCTGTGTTACTGTGGATGACGTATTGACTGTGTTGGTAGGAAGACATCTATTGACTGTGTTAGTGGATGACGTATTGACTGTGTTAGTGGATGAGCATGTGACTGTGTTAGTGGGATGACGTGTGTGTGTTGGTGGATGTGCATGTTGGCTGTGTTAGTGGATTTGACTGTGTGGCTGTGGTAGTGGATGACGTATTGGCTGTGTTAGTGGATGACTTGTGCTGTGTGTTAGTGGATGACTTGTGTGTGGCTGTGTTGAGTGGATGACGTATTGGCTGTGTGTTAGTGGATGACGTATTGACTGTGTTGAGTGGATGACGTATTGACTGTGTTAGTGGTTGACATATGAGCATAGTGATGGATGACGTATTGACTGTTACTAGATGACGTATTGACTGTGTTAGTGGATGACGTATTGACTGTGTTGAGTGGATGACGTATTGACTGTGTTACTGGATGACGTATTGACTGTGTTACTGGATGACGTATTGACTGTTGTGTCAGTGGATGACGTATTGACTGTGTTAGTGGATGACGTATTGACTGTGTTAGTAGATGACAGTATTGACTGTGTTAGTGGATGACGTATTGACTGTGTTAGTATGACGTATTGACTGTGTTAGTGGTTGACGTATTGACTGTGGTAGTGGATGACGTATTGAGCTGTGTTAGTGGATGCGTATTGACTGTGTTAGTGGATGACATTGACTGTGTTAGTGGATGACGTATTGACTGTGTTAGTGGATGACGTATTGACTGTGTTAGTGGATGACGTATTGACTGTGTTAGTGGATGACGTGTTGACTGTGTTAGTGGATGACGTATTGACTGTGTTAGTGGATGACGTATTGACTGTGGTAGTGGATGACGTATTGACTGTGTTAGTGGATGACGTATTGACTGTGTTAGTGGATGACGTTTGACTGTGTTAGTGGATGACTTATTGACTGTGTTGGTGGATGACGTATTGACTGTCTTAGTGGATAACATTAACTGTGTTAGTGGATGACGTACTGGCTGTGTTAATGGATGACGTATTGACTGTGTTAGTGGATGACGTATTGACTGTGTTAGTGGATGACGTATTGACTGTGTTAGTGGATGACGTATTGACTGTGTTAGTGGATGACGTATTGACTGTGTTAGTGGATGACTTATTGACTGTGTTGGTGGATGACGTATTGACTGTCTTAGTGGATAACTTATTAACTGTGTTAGTGGATGACGTATTGACTGTGTTAATGGATGACGTGCTGACTATGTTAGTGGATGACTTATTAACTGTGTTAGTGGATGACGTATTGACTGTGTTAGTGGATGACGTATTGACTGTGGTAGTGGATGACGTATTGACTGTGTTAGTGGATGACGTATTGACTGTGTTAGTGGATGACGTATTGACTGTGTTAGTGGATGACGTATTGACTGTGTTAGTGGATGACGTATTGACTGTGTTAGTGGATGACGTATTGACTGTGTTAGTGGATGACGTATTGACTGTGTTAGTGGATGACGTATTGACTGTGTTAGTGGATGACGTATTGGCTGTGTTAGTGGATGACGTATTGACTGTGTTAGTGGATGACGTATTGACTGTGTTAGTGGATGACGTATTGACTGTGTTAGTGGATGACGTATTGACTGTGTTAGTGGTGCTATGACTGTGTTAGTGGATGACGTATTGACTGTGTTAATGGATGACGTATTGACTGTGTTAGTGGATGACGTATTGACTGTGTTAGTGGATGACGTATTGACTGTGTTAGTGGATGACGTATTGACTGTGTTAGTGGATGACGTATTGACTGTGTTAGTGGATGACGTATTGACTGTGTTAGTGGATGACTTATTGACTGTGTTAGTGGATGACGTATTGACTGTCTTAGTGGATAACTTGTGCTGTGTTAGTGGATGACGTATTG
>NW_024730650.1:0-18077 GCF_018991925.1 Homarus americanus
GGTCTTGGAACTATTTTATCACAACAAAGAAATATAATGCAGTAAAACATGGACAGTGACGAAGTACAACAAAGAACAAACACAAACTGTGACATAGAGAACATCCAAGATACAGGAAGACAAACAATAGTAAAATGACAAGGACAGTCATGAGGACACTGAAGGTGAAATTAACAAAAGATACCTGGAGGAGTTGTTATAAATATTGATTTATGTTTTTAACTTTTTGTACTTTTTTGAAGATTTTGTTTTCTCCATAATACAAAAATATCGGTTAATATTCGTTTTTATTCCAATAGGTATTTGGCATTTTTTTACCATTATCACTAGGATTATTTTCAGGTTAGGTCAGGTGAGGTCAGGTAAGGTAGGTTAAAGAATACCAAAATACAAAAAAAAAAAAAATATCTACCAATTGGGGAAATTGGGATGAAAAAATTTTTTTTACCCAATTTTCTCCAAGAGGTGTAAGATGATCTTGCAGCTTCATACAAATTCACTAAACAACAATAATAATCCAAGAGTTAGTAAGGCATCACCTGGTCATGTTAAGCCCACCTAGTGAAGATAAACATGTTGGTAATGTTTGTATCGTGACTGAACCACCTCACACAGCAGCCCTGAGGCTTTAGGCCAATGACTTAAGTGCTTACATTATACAAAATAACGCTCTGTAATGGCCGATGATGCTATTTTGGTTGTCTAATTGGAGTTTCCAACATGGTAATTACAGCAGGTATCTTTTTATTATCCTGCCATTAAAATAATTAAGTGAATTTATAGACTTACGTAACATCATGAAAGTATAAACCGATGAATTAAAATTAAATAATTATCTTATAAAACAACTAATCTATTTAATTTTCCTTTGAGAGTTAAAGGGATAAAATACACACTAACTGGAGTCTAACTAACCTGGTGTGACTCCTCTCCGCCCCACCCAACACATAATCATCCACTCCAGGTAACCTTACACCGCCTAATGGAGCCAAACCTAATAGAATCACACCAAACTTATCCAAATAAACTTTTCAGTGGGTAACCTTGACTCTACCACACCTTGGCTTTAGACGCTAGTATAAGTCTGGCTGGAGGGACCGTAGTCATTATAAGGGAAGCTTTTTAATAATAGCCATTACCTGCCTCCCGTTAACACTAATGAAATGTTCCTAAAATTAAACAAACTACAATTAAATCCAAATCCTTTTGAATATTTACATAATTTACTGGAGTGTTTCATTATGTTAGTGTGGGGGCGTTTGTTGTGGCCGGGACTCCTCTTCAGATAATATAAATACAGATAATGTTGTTTTAATAAGTAATCTCTTAATGAAAATGTAGAGAAAATTGGTCAACAAATCTTAACAGTTATCCTGATTTCTTAAAGAACAATAGAGGAATAAGAAGAAGAGGAGGAGGGAAAGAAAAGAAAGCATAAAGAAAACAATATAACAAAGATGAACAACAGAGAAAAAATGAAGAGTAAGATGAAAGAAACTTAGACTGATCAAAAAGACGTATAACAATCTGATTAAAACTAATCACTATATTAGATCAGATCAGATCAGATCAAGGTTAGGTTAGTTTTGGTTAGATAAGGTCAGGTTAGGCTAGGCTAGGCTAGGCTAGGCTAGGCTAGACTTGTTTTACACAAGGTTAGGTTAGGTTAGGTTAGGTCAGGTTAGACTAGGCCAGCCTAGGCCAAGGTGGGTGGAGCTTTGCTGACGTCAGCAGGCAGACTTCCTCGCCTACCTCTCACCTCTTATAAACAGAACATTTTATGGTTCTATATACTGTACTTTGTTATCTCAGTATCTCACATAGAAAATAATACTAATAGAGAGTTTAATCTTGCATATAACTTTAGCTAAGGACACCAGTCAGTGTGGTGGGTGATACACAGAAGGAAAGGTTAAAAGAAAAACAATGTATTTCAATTATAGTCTTGTATTTAAATAACTGCAGCTTAAGATAGGGTAATGATGACTATATATACAGTTGCCTACAGGAGTTCTTTTCCTCCCTGTTTGTCCATTATACTAATAATGTAGACATGAGGTGACAGGAGTTATGACTTCATATGATAAGTGTTACAGCCACTGACAACAGATTATCAGATTATGGGTGGTGGGGGGGGCAGTTAGAGCAGGTGATCACAGGTGCTGCCTTTGCCGCCAGGTGTGAGTGATGTGACAGGAATTATGACCTCACAAGACAAGTGTTACCTTCACTGACACTTGTTTCATCAAAAGATTAAACACGTAGACGTTTACAGTCATCCATAGACTCACATTTATGGTACAACAGTTGCAGAAGTGCATGCAACACACCTGGTTCCACATTGAGCTGAGAATCCAACGATGCAGTGTACTGATACCTGGGAAACGAAATTGACTTCTATCAGGCAAGTAGTGATAAACTTTCGGGCTGAAGCTGCGAAAGGTCAGTACTCGACTGATATCCTCCTCAGACCAGTATATTACACGGACACCAGTTGAGAACAAAATCACTTGGGAAGAGAAAAAAAACTACTAAAAACATCATTAGTCGCAGCAGTAGCCTTGATAAAAGTATTTTCTCTTTGGTCTTGCAAATAAATCCTCTCCTTCTCCCATCCTTTTTTTTCTCAGTGAGAGGAACATCTCTCTCCCTCCTTACATCATCCAGTTCACGTTGTAAATCCACAGTGATCAGAACTGGTCTCTCTTCCTCTGACTTGTCTGCTACTATTAATGTTCCTATGTCCAATAGGGCACAGAGAGAGAGAGAGAGAGAGAGAGAGAGAGAGAGAGAGAGAGAGTTGTAACTATGTACAATTGCCTACAGGATAACCTTTCCTCCCTGTTGTGCTCATTATATTAATAATGTAGACATTCGGTGAGGTTCTTAGATTAGACTTTTTGTGCAAGAGATAGGAAACGTAGGACTTAGGTGTGTTCTCCTGTGGCTGGGATAGGGCATGTAGCTGAGAGGATAGATAGAGTCTTGTCAGGGGAAGTGCCAATCCGGTAGTGTGTCTTAGAGTAGGAGGCAACGACATAGGAAAGGTTAGGAGTGAGGAACTTTTCAGCAGGTATAGGGAGGCATTAGGGAAGATTAGTGATAGGGTAGGGAACCCAATAGTATGTGGTGTCTCGTCTAGAAGAGGAGTTGGCGGTGAAAGGCTGTCCAAGGCAATTGCTATAAATTGCCGACTGGAATAAAAAAAACATTGTGTAAGCAATGGTTGGGCGTTCATTGATAACTGGCAACGACTACCTGTACAGTCGTGACGGGGTACACTTGTCTGGAGCGTGAAATTGTCATCTGAATGCAAGATGAGGATAACGCAATTCCAGGTATGGAAGCCAAAAATGAAGAGGATATCAAATGAAATCAGCGAGAGCGGTTGTATGTACTGACAATGTAGACGTCATAGTAGCCACCTAAACCTGGATGAATCTGGCGAGCAAGAACTTTTTATCTGAGTAACACAAAGAAGGGTACAACCTTTTTCACAAGGACAGGGAAGGTAGGAAGGGGGGAGGAGTTGCACTCTTCGTCAGAGATACATTAAAATGGTGCATTAATAATACAATAAAGGGTGAAATAGGAACTGAGTCTGTATGGGTAGAAATGGCAGAAAGAAGCGAAAACTAATTATGGGAGTGATTTACTGGCCCCCAAGTCTTGGGAAAGAAGCAACTCAGCCCATATGGCAGGAAATGAGTAGGGCAGCAATATACAACAACCTATGCATTATGGGGGATTTCAACTTCAGAAATATTGACTGGGACAACATTGTAGGTGACTATGAATCTGAAGACTTCCTAGACGCAGTACAGGACAATTTTTTGAATCAAATAATTACAGAACCTACTAGAGGTGACAATATATTAGACCTAGTATGAACAAATAAAGAAAATATTATCAGAGATATCACAATAGGGGAAGAACTTGGGAACAGTGATCACAGAGAAATCAGGTTTACCCTAAATTTGGAAAGGAAAAATAATGAAAATATGGTCAGAGTCCCAGACTTTCCATCGGCGGATTATGAGGGGTTAAGAAGGTACCTAGGCTTAGTTTAGAGTGTGTTGTATACACAATGTCCCGAGAAAGCAGTCATGATTATAAGAACCAATTTCGTCTTTCACTGCTTTTGAAGGCTATTGACTTAAGGGGAGGGGGGGGTGAGAGGCGTGGCCTAGAATGGCGGACAGGTGTAACGCTTGTCATTAATTAAAAAAGAGCTTGTAAGCTGGTAAGATTAATTCGTGGAGGAATACGTCTCCTTTGTGAGTCAGCTTATTCACAACTTGATAACTCGGTTAAGCGCGATGTTTCCAGAAGTTGCTAACCATGTTAACAAGTTTAGCTAAGACGGTGACTATCGTGAAAGACTTTGGCTCCTCCTCGATAAAAAAAGTCAACTTGTTATCTCAGCGTTCATGTAGAGCGGGGAATCATTAGTTTAGGCACAGCCGGTGTTTCGTATAGTGTATGTGTCTTAATATTGGCATAGTTTATGTGAGTATATGTTTGTTAGCATAGCATGTGTGTCTCAGTGTTGACATGCCGAGTATATCTCAGTTTTGGCATAGCGTGTGTAGTGCATTCCAGAGGCAGGCGAAGATTTACACCCTCAACTGACTGGGTTTCTTGTGTATTCCACTACAACAACGAGCATTGCCCAGCGTGCTTGTTCAGTTTACCTTCATCGCTCTTTAATACGTGGGAACAACACAAGAGGCGGTTTTCTGTACAGTCTTACAACACCAGTGACGATCAATCCTGTGTCGTCCAGGGCAGAGTTGGATCCTGACATCAATTATACAGACATTCCACTCCACCAATTCTATTTATCTCATTCCACTCTTAGGTAAGGTGGATCAAAGGGTATAGAAATCTAGAAGGGTGAAATAACATTGGTGGAAAGCTAGAGTGGAAACCGACAGGAAAATACCTTCCCCTCCCCACAAAAATATTTAACACACGGGTAGAAAAATCAACACACATTGTATATATCCTGACTTTACACATGTAGTATACCAAGTGAATCTATAACACCCACGGAGATTCACAACACTTCAAACTAAACTATCTTACAAAGCCTAACGTGTCCTTAATTAGATCAGGTTGGGTATAGTGATTCTATTTCATCAGGTGAGGGTTGGGAAGCCTTGTGTTCTCCCGTTAAAGGACCAGCTTGTTACCTATGCCTGTAAACCTTTTTTTAAAATACAATTATGATTAGATTAGGTTAGGTTAGGTTAGGATAGGTTAAGTTAGATTGGGTGAAGTATGGTTAATCCGTGAATTAAAACAAAAATTTTTAATCTTCGTTTCGTTAATCTGACAATTTATTTTCGTGGGAGTATCAACAGCAAGAAGCACCAGGGTTGTATGCAGAGATGGGGGCTACAAGCATAATGAATTAACGAGCTTCAAACACTAAACAACCTTGAATGACAGACCACAAACGACACAATCTCTTCCCCTGATAACACCAATTACTAGAAAAAAAAATATACCAGATTAAACTCTTCTTATACACAGGAAAAGCCAAGAGTGTTTAATGGAAGTTAGTTTGATTTTCTATAATATCAGTAATATCGATTCTAACATTATGGAATATGTTGCTGTAATTATATATTATGCATGTATATTGCAGCGTGTTCCTATTTATGTGTCAGCTTTATTCTAGCTTCCATTAGCAGCTGCAAAATGTTATTACCAT
Source organism: Homarus americanus (assembly GCF_018991925.1). NCBI lineage: Eukaryota > Metazoa > Arthropoda > Malacostraca > Decapoda > Nephropidae > Homarus > Homarus americanus. The sequence continues at coordinate 5,720 of NW_024730650.1, forward strand.
ATCCCACATGTTTAATTAGGGTTTGGCGACTTATGGAAGCTTGAACAATGTGCCTAAGTACGCTGTCTAGCAGTTGATGAGCTCTGAATGAGGAGTACCCCCCAGTATACAATTTCATCCAAACAGTCCCACAAACTGAGTGCTGTGCCTCTGAGAACTTATTACCCAGAACACTCCAACATGGCGAATCTGATAATGATTGAAAAGTTTGCAGTTTATGGACCCTTTGTGTCAACCCCCGCGTCATCCCTCCTCGAAGAATTTCGCAACTTTGAGCAGTGTCAGTGACAGTGATTTTCTGTGAAGTGTTTAGTGCATTGTGTGTTTCGTGCCATTCATGTGTGACCTTGTTCGAACGGATTCCCAAGGTATACGGCATGTTCTGGGCATTTGTTGGGAGTAGAGTTCAGTGCACCCTTCTCTAACCGCGTCCTGAGGGTAACTGGACGGACTGAGCTACTCGCTGTCTCCACCCCCCTCCCTCACAGCGCCGCCTCCACCCCCCCTCACAGCTGGGGCGAGACGCTTTGCCTGCCCGACACACACACACACATACATGCACTAACACTTGCTGACCTCGCGGCTTCATTATATATATTTTATATATATAACCTACATATCTGTGTATTTAATTAAATTTTTTTTGTCTGAAATCTTGTTGATACGACGGGCTGACCGGTCAACACGGATTTAAGACACAGTACACAGATGAAGTAGTTATGTCTCGTGCCTTACGTAGCCGTGGAGCCAGCGCCTGGATGAGTCAAGCGGATGATAGTCCCCCAGAGATGACACTCAGGCCGCTTCCAGTTCTGCACAGTCATCATGGCGCAGTCTTTCTAACTCAATATCTAAGGTTATTCCAGATATACATTGTCTAATAGAAGTAGAGACAGGAGACGGTGAGTATTTAGCCAGATGGACGCTAAGTGGACGAAAGCACAGAAGGCAAGTTAGAGAATTAGCATTCACCAACGTGAAAGAATGGAAGTAGCACGGTTTGAAGCCTTGATATCTCTACTTTCATCATAATCTGCTGCCCCTGGTTTCACGTCGTACTGACTGGTTCAGATACCTCATCCATGCTTCCTTCACGCCCCCCAGCCCCACCTAAAGCAGCAGCTCAAACACCGCCCATCTTGGAGCCTGATGTGAATTTCCAGACTTTTCGTGAATGGCGGCGACGGTGGACTGACTATTCTACAATGGTGGATCTCCAGAGTTTGTCTCAGCCTAAACAACTCATCCAGCTGCGTATGTGCCTGTCCTTGGAAATTCAGCGTGTCTTGGAACATACGTTGCAGGTACCCCCAACCTCTTCGCTGTCTGTAGAGGAGGTACTGGACGTTCTACAACGGCACATCAAAGGACAGCAGAATGAAGCTAAGCGCAGGAGGGAATTGTTTAGCTGCAGACAGATGGAGGGTGAGTCTTTTGATGCCTTTTATGTACGTCTTAGGAGAGCCTCGGAAGAGGTAGATATATGTCTAGGCCACCACCAGCAGTGCGAGGAGACCCAGTTGAAGCAGGTGATCCTGATGGGTGTTAAGGACGAGGAACTTGTCCAACGCCTCACCTCCCTCGACTCTTCCTCTTCTCTCAAGGATGTGTTGACGATATGTCGCTCCTATGAGGTTGCCAGGTGTGCCACCTCTGCCATCCGAGCTCCCCCTACAGCTGTACGCGCTGTGTCCCGGTACAAGAAGGACAAGAAGTCTGCTCCTACGCCTTCGCCCACCACGTCCACGCCCGGCTCATTTTGTAACAACTGTGGTAAGCAGCACGGAACACAGGTGTGTCCAGCTGCTCAGTCTACCTGCAACAGTTGTGACCGTAAGGGCCACTGGTCGCTCACAGTGCGGTGCCCAGCTAAGTACGTCCAGTGCAATGTGTGCGGTCGTCTGGGCCACTATGACAAGTGTTGCCCTTCCAACAAACCCAAGGGACAGCGTCGGCGGAAGCTTCAGCTCCCTTCCACCAGAGAGGGCTGCCCACAGTCTTCCAATCAGAAGCATGACGACCCTGGACAACGCTCGAGCCATATTAGGAATGTGTGCTCCCCCCCCCGCGTCCCAGGACCAAAGTCCCCCAGTACATCAGTGTCATTGTGACCTACCGCAGTGTGTCATCCCGTCTCCAGATGTTGCCCGACACCGGCGCTGATGCTACAGTCATCGGTCCCCAGCATTTGCAATGCTTGGGGCTCTCTCCAAGTGATCTAGGACCGCCCCCCAAGGATCTCCGCTTTATGGCAGATGGTTCACAGATGACCCCGGCCCTGGGTTCACTCCAAGCACAAGTCACCTTTGGCAACAGGTCGTGTCAAGCCTGGATTGATGTGCATAACGGTGTCCCAACTCCTTTGCTGTCCTACAGACATTGTCAAGAGTTGGCCACCATCTCCCAGGACTTCCCCAAACCTATTCTTGAGGTAAAACACGCCAACAGGGTGCAAAAAGGGAGCAGCAACGACCCTGCTGCCGCCCTACCCCTGCCTCTTGCCAGTGACACCTCTCCTTCGGATGCTCGGAAGTACTTCCTGAAGGAATTCAGCGACGTTCTGGTGACCAAGTCCGCTCTGGAATCCAAGCCTCTCAAGAAGATGGCAGGTCCCCCCATGAGGATCCACCTGAGGGACGACGCGAAGCCCTTCGCTATTTACACCCCTCGACTGGTTCCCCTGGCCTTCCGCGAGGCGGTCAAAAACGAGCTGGACTCCATGGTCGCCCAAGAAATTATTGCACCAACCGGCGATGACCTGTCTCCATGGTGTCACCCTATGGTTGTCGTCGCAAAACCTAGAGGTGGTGTTCGGATCACCACTGACCTCTCCAAGCTCAACAGCCAGGTGTCTCGTCCTGCGCACCCTTCTCCCACGTCCTTTGCAGCTATACGCAGTGTGAACCCGAAGGCGCGCTTCTTCACGGCGATGGACGCCTTGTGTGGATACTGGCAGATAGAGCTTGCCGAAGAAGACCGACCACTCACAACTTTCATCACCCCGCATGGACGTTACAGTTATTGCCGTGGCCCCATGGGATTCGCCGCTACAGGAGACGCTTTCTGTCTTCGAGGTGATATGGCGCTACAAGGTCTGGCAAACTGTGTGAAAGTGGTCGACGACATACTCGTGTACGACGAGGATTACATGGATCACCTCCGCCGTATCTACGAGGTACTCAACAGGTGCCGGAAGCACGGCATTACCCTAAATGCCGACAAGTTTGTTCTGGCCAGCTCTTCAGTTGACTTTTGTGGGTACACCCTCTCAGGGAATGGTATCGCAGCTGACCAGGAAAAGGTCCGCGCCATCACGGATTTTCCCACCCCTGCTAACCTGACCGACTTGAGGTCCTTCATCGGTCTCGTCAACCAGTTAGCAGAGTTTTCGTCGGACATCTCTGCAGCTGCTCAACCACTTCGCCCCCTGATGAGCCCCAAGAGGACATTCCTGTGGACCCCCGACCACGACAAGGCCTTCCAGCAAGTGAAACAGGCTGTACCACCTGTCACTCTGCCGCGACAGTTCCGTTGCTGAAAAACGCTGCGGCGTGGATCGCTTCTGCAGGATCATGGTGGAGGGCAGTTCCGGCTCATCCAGTGTGGCTCGCGTTTCCTCTCTGACACTGAGACGCGCTACGCCACTATTGAGTTGGAGCTGTTGGCTGTGGTTTGGGCGATGTCCAAGTGCAGGTTTTACCTCATAGGCCTGCAACACTTTCACCTAGTGACCGACCATCGCCCGCTTGTCCCGATCCTCAACCACTACACGCTAGACGCCGTTGAGAACCCTCGCCTCCAGCGTCTGAAAGAGAAGCTCTCGGCGTACATCTTCACTGCAGTGTGGCGTGCTGGCAAGGAGCTCTGCATCCCTGATGCCTTATCACGCTCTCCTGTCAGCCGCCCTACTCCAGAAGATCATGTGCTCGACGCCGACCTCGCTCTTTCCGTCAGGACTGTGGTCACTCTCCATGCCGTCCAATCCCTTCGTTCGGACCTGTCACCAGATGACGACAAGGCAATGGAGGACCTTCGAAGAGCGGCCCGAGATGACCCTTCCTACGTCCGACTTGTCGAGTGTGTGAGGAATGGATTTCCTAGCAACCGCTACGATCTTCACAACACCCTGCTCCCGTATTGGAAACTCCGCGATGAACTTTACTGCGACGGAGACCTTGTTCTGTACGGAGCACGTGCAGTTGTCCCTGCTGCATCACGTCCCCACGCCTTGGCTCGCCTTCACGACAGTCACTGTGGAGCTGAGGCCACCAAACGACGTGCACGACAGACTGTGTTCTGGCCCGGCATCAACTCCGACATCTCCAATGTTGTCCGTGCGTGTGAGCCCTGCCAAGTACTACAACCCAGCCAGCAGCAGGAACCCTTCATGAGTGACGACAACCCCACCCGCCCCTTTGAGTCTGTGTCGGCCGACTTTTTCTGTGTCAGGAAAGTCCTTCCTTGTTATCGTCGACCGTCTCTCTGGTTGGCCGGTTGTCATCAAGTGCGGTAATGACGTCTGCCGCCACCATCAGCAAGTTCCGCCACTACTTCCGTGACGTGGGCGTTCCTGTACGCCTGCGAACCGACGGAGGGCCTCAGTTCACAAGCCGGGACTTTGCTGTGTTCCTTGACCGATGGGGAGTCCGGCATGTGTTGTCATCGCCCCATTACCCGCAGTCCAACAGCCACGCTGAGGCTGCTGTCAAATCCCTGAAGCACCTTATCCTTAAGGTGGCCCCTTCTGGGAACATTGACTGCGAGGCCTTCGACCGGGGTCTTCTTGAATTCCGCAACACACCTAACTACACCGGACGCTCCCCTGCCCAGGTTTTGTATGGACGCCCCTTCGTTCTTGTGTCCCTGCTCACCCTCAATCCTTCTCCAAGGAGTGGCAGGCCAAGACAGAGGATTGTGATCGCCGAGCCGCCGAACGTGTTCAGGACGTCGTCGCCCGCTACAACGACCACGCTCGTTCTCTCCCCAGGTTGAGTGTCGGCACCCAAGTCCGTGTTCAGGACCCGACCTCCCTACGTTGGGACAAAGTAGGCGTAGTCATATGGGCCTCGGTGAGTCACGGGACTACTGGGTCTGCCCGGTTACCCAGTAGATCGTCTGTGGTGGAGAGAGAACGCGTTTCTCCGCCCGTAACAATACCTTCTGCTGACGCCACCAGTGTTGAGTCACGCCACCGCTTCACAGTGATGAAGTCCCTCGACGCTCCAGAACGGATCAGAAAAAGGTCGCTCAAGACTTTGCTGTGGGCGTATTATACTATAGGGGAGGGAGGTGTATGTATATTATGTATGCTGGATTATATATTGTGCCAGCATATTATGTATGTGCTCATTTTATGTATTATTTATTCAGCCTGGCCTAGCAGCAGCGTGTGGCAATGTTATTACCCATATCCACATGGCAATTATTATTCTTTGTAACGTATGGAAGCTGCTAATGTATCACTTGCCATACGTCGTCTATAGCAGTTGACAAGGAGCCTAGCTAGGGAGCACCACTCCCCTTTGTGTACATACTCTTATCCAGTAAACCGAACCTACAAAACTATACAGGTGTTTGTGTTCTCTCCTGTATATTGAACTTATTATTCAGAACCTAACACCCAACAAGGCCACAACTAAAGGCACTAATCACGTGGTATAATTAGGTCAAATTTACGTTTAATATACAGTCATCACACGGGAAACACCTGTACTTTATACCTAATGATGTACTGTTATACTGAAGAACAAACACTCTTATTGAACCGAAGTTACTAATTTATAACTAGCAAGTCTCCAGCCAGAGCGAGTAAGTACAAGAAATTTCATTTATATTTGTTTTTAAGTCGATAAAAGAAAATCATCTACCTCCTTTAAAGTTTGGATAATGTTGAGTGAAACCCTCATGGTGTAGTGACGGATCCTGTACACAGACACCAGGAGAGGCGACAGTTCCCACGACCAGCCCTAGTAGAGGGTCTCATACCTGTGGCGGTGGCAGGTGGACACAGGACAAACACATTCCTCAACACCTGTCCTTTAATTAATAGCTTCCTATCTCTCGATCAGCCACGTTATCTTTGATAGTCTCTAAAAAAACTCTCCTCTCTACTCCACTAAACTCCATCTAGTACTCCGGCAAGTTAAAACATGTTCAATTATTCAACCTTCTGAAGGGTTATTCACTCTTGCTCCAGTCATCACCGCCCCGCCGCCTGTGTCTCCTCTCCTACTCATCACACATTTGTCGCGGTCATCAGCAGTCACACGGAAGCCGTCGGCACATCCTTCAACTCCGCCTTCAGTATACATGACACACGGCCACTCCCGCCGGGCACGCACGCCACTCACCCATGCGCGACCTCATCACTGCCGCTCATCTAGGTTTAAGGAGTCACCTCACGTGTCCCGGACGCTCGCGGTCTTACCAAAACACAGTACTACACCCAGCTATCCATAACCCCCTCACTGTACCTAAAAGTGGTGGAGTTATAGATGTGTTCACCTCAACATCACTAATACACACACACACGGCTACAGGTAAGACAATACTGGCAGCGAAACCTTCACAAGCCGGTGCCACACACAGGTATTCAGGGGTCACCTGAGTGAACCTGAACACCATCCATTATACACTTCGAGTCATCAATGAAGTCTGCTCCTCTGACCAAGACCGCAATTAATAGGCTTCACTGACTCTGTGTGACTAACGTGTGTATAAAGTATATAATGTCAACAACGCAACTTTAATTATTGTACTGAAACGAATCAACAGCAGACGGACGGACGGACGGACAGAGGGATGGATAGATAGACGGACGGACGGAGGGATAGATAGATAGACGGACGGACGGACGGAGGGAGGGAGGGATAGATAGACGGACAGCCCCATAACTATACCCCAAGCCATTTCAATTAAAGGAAAACAACGTTGAGGTTAATGGTGTATTAATGACGGCAGTATTAGCAGCAGTACTACATAACAGGGATGAAGACTTATTAACATACACAACACTGGAGGCCTGGCTGCTAATGAGACACTTACGGCTAACCTAACCATTAAGTCTCTGTCTCTTATGTGTACACCAGCTGTACATCGCTTCTCTCGTTAACCAATTTCACTTTCATAAAATATTCACAAAAATAAATAGATTCGTAGAAGACAGTAGATGGAACTTTTATCGTAGCTGAGGTAAAAGCACAGCCAAACATCAGTATTTACTACACATCACTCTGGGCCATCATCTTGTAGCTGCAGTTTACTTACAATCGACTGTCTATCGTGGCTATACATATGTGTGGCCACTTGAGCTTGTGAACATATGGGCATTCGAGGAGACCACCGGTAGGAGATCAGCTCTCGCTACTGAATGACAAGTGACAAGGGGAGCATCGAACCCACTGTCCTGGGGCTTCAGAGGCGAGCACACCCTTTTGCAATCACGGGAAAGTGACTGTCAACCCATAACAAGGCACAGTACGGTACAGCTGTTGTCTTAAAAAAATCCTTTCTATTAAGCTGGCGGTGTTATACAAGGACCTGGTACATGTATAAATATTTTGTTCCACAATCCTTACTCAGGATGCTCGTCTTGTTGCGCCATTGTTGTGTATTCAAAGCACAGGCGTGTCAAAATGCCAGCCGAAAGCATAAGGAAATTCCCAAACGAAATCACAGAGTTTCTTAATCAACAACACTGAAGCACGTTGTTAGCGTAGAGCAATTAGTGAAGTAGTCAGCGTTTTAGATGTTTCAAGACAGAATAGCGTCAGACTTTTAATTCGTTAATACAAATTAATTTATATATCATTATAACCAATCGCATTTCTGTTTCATTTTTCACTTTATGGATCATCCCAGCCTGCTTATTCATCTCTTGATAATAATTCCCACTAAACCTATTACCAGCACACTGCACTAGGGAGGCGCAGCTCTGGTCTAAACACTCAGATAAAGTCCTTGGTTACTCTTGAGATCTCCTTGTTTTGTCAATCTTTTTTCCTCCCTATATCATGGGTGTGAAGCGACTGACTCCGGCCCAACGGTGATACGCACACACACACACACACACACACACACACTTTTCACGAGGTGCAGAAGTGTTCCTCAAGTAGCCGGGTAATTGTCAAAGTCTAAAGGGACGGTAAGCGATACATTTACGAGTCCGAAATCAGAGAGCCAGATGCGGCATGACTCTCTGTGTCGGCATCACTCGTCCCTCGGCTTTGTTCTTGTCATGTATTTATGCCAGTCACTGTCAAGGACGCCGGTAGCATACATTCACGCTCCTCACCACCATCCCCTCCCCCTCCTACAACCCCCCCCCCCAAACACCTTCCTTACACCCCACTTCCTAAAAGAAGTAGAGCTTAATCCAAGAAAAGTGTGAGGGCTACAGTACACAACCCTGAGTTATTGAGCATACACCATCCACCACCACAACACAACCCGCCGTGGGCCACCTCTTATTATCCTGTTGGGTCATAAGATAAAAACCTCAACTCTCGTTTCTCCAAGATTCAGACTTTGATTGGTGGTCCTCCTGAGGTGAGATGTAACAACGTAGGTAACTATCTCTCTCCCTCTACTCACTCCCCACTTGAGCTACGACACATAGATAGCGGACTAACTTGGTATCGATTTACATACAGATTATATTCTACAGCTAGACACATTCCTCTGTCCCCAGATAAGAAATATTATAAACTGAATGTCCGAATCTTTTGAGGATCAGGACAGTTTATTGTGAGGAAGTGTTCATTCTTGTATCAGCTTATGTTTACATTATAGAGAGTGAAGTGGTGATTAGTGTATCTTTTAAAGGGACGATAATTGACTACTCTATGCTGTACGTACTTGTTAAGGTCAGTTAGTGTTTTCTTTTATTTCTTCAATGCTATTTATTATTATTATTATTATTAATATTTACTTAACATCTCATTTCTGTCAGTCATCAAATTTAACACTAGAAGATCATCACTATGACCCAGGTTACCTACTATGTGATGACCTCATTTGTGTAGTGGTTATAGTGACCTTAAAAAAAATAGTTGTCTCAGAGTGAAATCTCCACTTAACGGACTATATCCTAATTTTAATATTTTTGATTCGAGTTTATCTCACAAGTTCCCATTATGTTTGTAATACGCGGGTATAGTCGTAACTTGAAAGCATTTGTTTAATCGCATATCTTAACGTTACGTCACATAAAACACACACACACACACACACACACACACACACACACACACACACAATAATTTACTGTCATTACTAACAAAACAAGCAGATAACCTTACCAAGATAACTACCACTAATGCCCTTAACTTTTTCTGGCAACATTTGTAATCAACTTTTTTTGGCTTATCTCTTAGAATCAAACTCTTTACAGTAAATAATCAAGTCGGGTTATAATATAGTCATAATCAACACAAGTTTAGATTAAAGAATAATAATAATCTCTGAATAGGTTTTGTACTTGTGTCAGAGAGTCGATTCACCTGAAATTATTCCTTGATAAACTAGTATTATTATATACCTGTTTTATAGTGTTTGTAATTGGGGTGTTTTAATTTGTTTTATTTATTTTATTATTTTTATTTTTTCTTAATCTTGGTATATCATTTGAAGTTTAATTAAAACATCTTTCTTGTCTAGTCTTACGTCACATTAAAACATCTTTCTTGTCTAGTCTTACGTCACATTAAAACATCTTTCTTGTCTAGTCTTACGTCACATTAAAACATCTTTCTTGTCTAGTCTTACGTCACATTAAAACATCTTTCTTGTCTAGTCTTACGTCACATTAAAACATCTCTCTTGTCTAGTCTTACGTCACATTAAAACATCTTTCTTGTCTAGTCTTACGTCACATTAAAACATCTCTCTTGTCTAGTCTTACGTCACATTAAAACATCTCTCTTGTCTAGTCTTACGTCACATTAAAACATCTCTCTTGTCTAGTCTTACGTCACATTAAAACATCTCTCTTGTCAAGTCTTACGTCACATTAAAACATCTCTCTTGTCCGATCTTACGTCTGTTAAACATCTCTCTTGTCTAGTCTTACGTCACATTCTGTATCCACATTGTCAGTCACGTCACATGGCTCTTTCTTGTCTAGTCTTACGTCGTCGACATCTTCTTGTCAAGTCTTCGTCACATTAAAAGCATCTTTCTTGTCTGCGTGCGATACATTAAAACATCTTTCTTGTCTAGTCTTGCATTACGTAAACATCTCTCTTGTCTAGATCTTACGTCACATTAAAACATCTTTCTTGTCTGATCTTACGTCACATTAAAACATCTCTCTTGTGATCTTACATCATTAAAACATCTCTTTCTCTTGCCCTTCTAGTCTTACGTCACGCTATAAAACATCTCTTCTTATCCCCTAGTCTTTACATCCATTCGCATTATATCTCTTGTCAAGTCTTACGTCACATTAAGCTGCTCTCTCTTGTCTGAGTCTTACGTCATTAAAACCTCTCTCTTGTCTAGTCTTACGTCTGACTAAAAACATCTGCGCTCTAGTCTACGTCATTATCTATCAGTCTTACGTCACATTAAAACATCTCTCTTATACAATCTTACGTCACATTAAAGGCATCTTTCTTGTCTAGTCTTACGTCACATTAAAACATCTCTCTTGTCAAGTCTTACGTCACATTAAAACATCTCTCTTGTCTAGTCTTACGTCACATTAAAACATCTTTCTTGTCTAGTCTTACGTCACATTAAAACATCTTTTTGTCTAGTCTTACGTCACATTAAAACATCTCTCTTGTCTAGTCTTACGTCACATTAAAACATCTTTCTTGTCTAGTCTTACGTCACATTAAAACATCTTTTTGTCTAGTCTTGCGTCACGTTCACAGGCCTTGGAAATAGTGCCCAGCATCTCAACTATTTCCCAAATTACACAATAAATCTCCAGAATCAGGGAAATTCGGGAGTTAACATTCCTCTCTCTCTCATATATGGACGTGGGGAGAGGTCGGGGATGAAAGGAGAGTAAGGGGAAGGGAGGTAGGGGGAGAAATGAAGGGGAGGATGAAGGAGAAAAGGAAAAGTGAGAAGAGGAAGGAGGACGGAATGTGAAAAGGGCCTGGTGGGTGGGGGGGAGGGAAAAAAAAAGAGGGAGGTATGCAAATAAGTGTATTAAGAAAGGGAGGAAGAGGGAAAAGGGTCTGATATGAGAAAGGGAGAGGAAGGAAGGGGGATCTGGAAGGTGAGAGGGAGAAAGGTCTAATGAATAGGAATAAGAGAGAGAGAGAGAGAGAGAGAGAGAGAGAGAGTATTATCGTCAGTTTTTTATCGTTATTCATCACTATATTTAACAAATCATCGGTCCTGATGTAATTTTTATTTACTTAATTATATTTCAGTCTCCCCCAAATATTATTCCTACCTAATATTACACTCACAGTTCTAACCCCGTCTTAATACTTGGTCTCTCATTTTTCTCATCGAGAAGTAAATTTCTGTTTCTAACTTATTTAAACGACATGTACTTTATTTATTTATCTAGACATTCCATTAGTTTCATTTCCATTTATCTTTGTTTATTCCCAAACGTCACGGTACTCAAAAGTTGGGTATTTTATGCTTAATCAACGTAAATTTGTATCCAATGTCATTTGTCTCGTTAGCTACAGTGGCGTAATGTTCGCTTATTGATGAAAAGAAAACACGACAGTACGGGTCCAGATGTATAGACAGGCAGTGATATTAAAAAATAAAAATAAAAAATTATAAAAATATGAATCCGTATCTACTGTACTTTAATAGATCACTTCATACGACACACACAGAGCACCACGACCAGCCTGGTCGTCTTCTCTCAACTCCACCCAACAACGTCAGCTAGAGAAGGTACAGAAAAGGGCCTGAAGAATCATGCTCGGCGCAGAATACTCCGGCTACACCAACGCTCTCTCCACTCTGGAAATGCCATCCCTCAGTGACCTCCACCACCAAGCACTGGAAAGGTTTGGCCGTGGACTACTGCATCACCCTCGCCATCGCCACCTCCTGCCACCTGCAGCCCCCCACCCACCTCGCGCAGTCCGCCACTACAACAAAATTCAGCCCATAAGAGCCCACACCGATAGATATAAGAACAGCACCATCCCATCTATTGTTAAAATAATATACAACTCCTGATTTATGTACTGTACAGCCCTGTAAATGTATTCAATGCATATTATATCATTATGTCTAAATTAAATGTAAGTCTGTATATTTTCAGCCACCGGCTGTAACTCTATTAATAAACCGTTTATTATTATTATTATTATTATTATTAAATTCCACGGTATCCCTCCCGACCTGTTGTATTATTTACTTTTATTATATC
>NW_024730651.1:0-24115 GCF_018991925.1 Homarus americanus
CGGCCATCTTGTTTCCCTTTTTCACCGGGGGATTCTGCCGGCCGGTGTCACGACATGGCCGCCGGAGCCCATATAGCCCCTTTGTTACTACTGCTGCCGGATACACCTGTGTTGTAACCATAGGTGTATCTGGCACCTACACACACCTGCCTCGAAGTCAGGTGTAACCACCACCTGTACACACCTGTACATCACACACCACAACACCTTCCACACACCCAACCAAACTTAAAGCAATTATTATATATCTATAGTGTAACTAACTACACATTACAATACACTGAAATAATAAAACAAAAATATATTCAGAATCTAAGAGAAATATAGGAGAATAATCCTTAAATACAAACTCTATAAAACTTAATCTTGGTTACACCGCATTTTTTTCAGTAAGACAATATATATAATTACATTGGGCAGTCCATTACCACAAATTACACTGATAAACGGTACGTAATGGATACTGAATTACAAGTCTCATAACTAAGTCTGGCTAAAACAGTGGTAGACATTGTTTAGACATAAGCCAGTTGACTGCTGAGGTGAACATTAAACTAGTATGATAAAAATAGCAACCAATGATTTGAAGATTAATTAATGCAAATGTGAAATACCCAAGAGAATAGCAAATAAATGAAATACACCAACGCGATAAATAAATAAGAATGAATGGAAAATTATTGAACAATAAAATGAAAATAAGAAAACGAATAAACAGTAAAATGAAAATAAGTAAGAATAAAAAAAGAATAACAATTACTACAATAAAACTAAATAAAACAAAATAAACAGAAAAGAATAAGAAACACAATAAATAAATAACACAGCAACACAAACAACATCATTTACTGTGTTACTTCACATCAACGTGTCCAACATTTGTCTTGACTCCATTTTCGTGAATATAATTTAGTCAAACATCACAACACACATCCCGGTAAAAAAAAAACACACCAACGACAACAATAAATAAATAAACATTAAAAATAAATTCAATATATTTTCCCTAAGAGTTTTTTTACTACGAAGTCAGGGCAAAAAGTTTGTATACGAATCTTCCTCAACATAATGCGGGGAAGCAGTTCTTTCACCACAGTTATACTCGTAGGTTATACTGTAGAGATCCCCGTGTTCAGAATACAGAGCCACTTATTGACGGTACAGTTACAGCCATTTATTGACGGTACAGTTACAGCCACTTATTGACGGTGCAGTTACAGCCACTTATTGACGGTACAGTTACAGTCCAAACTTCTTGTACACTTGGGGGCGGTTGACAACATGTGAACGCTGCTTGCATTATATATTGTCAGAATAAAAAACTAAAAAAAAAATCCGATACTAAGAAAAAACTGAGTAAATTAATGTTAAAATATCAATCTACCTTACCTACATCACCTCCTTAAGTAGATGGTATATTATCCAGCATGTCCAGGGAATACCCGAGGAACCGACTCTATTCAGAGATAGTGAAGAAAACAAATTAAGTGAGATAGTAGTGACTAGTAACGATGTTAGTAAGCAAATAGACAAACTAAAGCCTAATAAGTCACCTGGTCCCGATGAGATATTTGCCAGAGTATTAAAGGAATGTAAGGAAGAGCTTAGTATGCCCTTAGCAAAGTTGTTTAACATGTCATTAAAAACAGGTGTAGTACCAGAATCCTGGAGGATAGCGAATGTAATACCGATTTTCAAGAAGGGGGATAGGTCAGCCATTTTGTTCTAACTTTCGGGGATTCTAAAATAAACTATAAATAAATAAATAAATAAATAAATAAATAAAACAAGCATCTTTTGTTTTTCTAACCCATGAGCTGTGAGTCTTCATTATATACTTCAACATTACTGTAAACTAAGGCTAGAGAGGGTGTGTACAGTACTAGTGGAGCCAAGACGAGAAGGTATTTCAAATCCCTAAAGGGTTTTACAAGTGGAGAGTCTTACAAGTGGAGGGTCTTACAGGTGGAGGGTCTTACAAGTGGAGGGTCTTACAGGTGGAGGATTTTAATAAGGATAAATACAGCAAGTCTTACAGTTAAATCAGCCAAGTCGAGGAAAACTCTTAAGAGTCATGTAACTTCTACCTGATGTTACCTGTAATCAAGCTAAGGTATATGTAAGAAGAATATTATCTCGTTACTATCCATTCCTCTTCCACTATCCTGCGAGGTGGTGTATTAATAGGCACAGATACTCATGATAAAGATGGAATAAAAACAAAGACGCAAGATACCTATAAAATGCGACAGAATATACCTACACATGCGTAATCCTAACCCATCCCAACCCAACCCAACCCTATCCTACCCTCAGCTTCACCACAGTACACAAAGTCATTCTTGGTATCAGAGTGACGCATAAACACCCTGTATCGCCTGAGACACATTTGAATCGGATGGTTCGTTGACGGTTTTATTTCTTCGGTATAAACCAGTGAAGCAATTAGTTCGTGGGAACAGCGAGTCAAAATACTTCACATCAGCTTCGTTTACGACCTCCAGCTGATATTTACTTCTGTTGTCTATATCAATCACATTTTATAATGAAAACAAAAATATGGTTAGTTACTTATAAATGAAAATAAATCATACTTAGATACTTAGGAGTGGGGAAAAAAGATACTTAAGATACTTAAACATGAAAACACTCTTTGATACTTAAATTAGGACAAAATAAACGGACATAAAGATTTAACTATGAGCGGTGGATATTACGACATGTACCGGCTATCAATACAGAGGCGCTATTTAGCCGTGAAGTTCTCTCAGAAACCCAACAAGACAATATGTGGTCACGTAAAAATTTCAGGTTAATTTTTAACACCATCCGTCATTTTAAACCTTGGCACCTGTAGATTAAGAAAATATATGGTGATATTTTTTCTGATGGGATAAAGGTCGTATTTGTCCAGAGAAGTAAGAGAGGAAAAAAATCACTTGAGAGGCATGACGCACAGAGTGTCTAAGGTGATAAAAGATCATATACTACCATTTGGGTTTTCAAATTAAGTTCATTACATAAAATATCAAACTCATAAAGATTACAAAAGAACAGAACACCATGAGCTCTCTACAGCTATTGTCAGCTGTCAATATGCTGATGTACAGAAGCTACACAATGTTATTGGTGACTGTAATCCCAGGAAAATGATGCTCTTATAAACTTGGTAACTGGAGCTGTAATGCCAGAAAATGCCAAATATGACAATCTATGTGCATATGAAGTTGGAAGACAAAATTATGAAAATTTTGTCAAGGAACGTATTGTTGGTCCATTGAGCATCTGGGAAAAGCTGTCCAAGGTTAATCTACTGTCGTGGAAAGCAGCAAATAAGACTTCAACCATCAAATTGCTATCACAAGTTATAGAACTTAAGCAGGACATACAGTATATGCATCACAGAAGGGCAGCACTGTACATATCAAGTCACCAGACACTGATGTGTTTGGCATATTAAAGCAGCCTCAACTTGGAGAAAATACAAGTATGATAACAGGAACTGGTGAGCGACGACACATTGGGCAGAGAGCCTTACAGGTTTCCATGCCTTCACAGGATCTGACTGCATTGGAAAATTTGTTGGCAAAGGAAAGAAAGCATGTTGGAGCACTTTGATGAAATCTAACACAAAAGTCCTAGATGCATTCAAGATGCTGAGTAGACCAAATGCCCTCCACCAGACATGTACAGTATATTGGTCTAGAGGAATTTGTATTTAAGCTCTACTGTCCACGAATGACTTTCACTAAACTGTCAAAACTTAGATGGCATCTCTTCAAGATAACGCAGGTAGAAGCTGGAGAACTACCAGCGACTGCAGCAACTCTAAAGTATCATATATTGAGAGGAAGGTATCAAGCTCTTCTGTGGTCTTGTGATGCAGGCAGTGAAATGCTTTCACAATTAGAGCATGGCTGGAAGATTGACAATGACTGTTTCATACTAGTAATATCAGACCAACCACCAGCTCCAGAAGCAATCACAGAACTTGTTAAATGTGGATGTGGCGTCAGGAAATGTGGATCATTGTCATGTTCATACAGTAAGAATCAGAAAGAATAGCATGACATGCACCGAGATGTGTAACTGTCAAGCAGATGATGAGAAATGCCTAAACAAGGTGAAGGAATCTGTTGTACACAGAAGACTTTGATGACGAGGACTGAAGCAATGTCGTAAATAATAACTTGTGACTTGTATACACATGATGTATAACACTACAAACTTTTAATAAATATAAAACGGTGGTTCTAAGCTTTTCAGATAATGGTAATAAGTATATGTTTAATTTCCAGTATTTGTCTTTAGCAATTAATTTTACTTACTGCAATCTCTTCTATGCCAGAGACAGGATGGCATATATGAGCAACCATGTTTGTAACACACTTAAGATATTATAACAGCATTCATAATATATTACGTTAAATTGTAATGATATAATACTACATGTTCATAGGTTATTAGTCATGTTTTAAGTTACTTAGGAGTTAATGGTAATACGTCTGTAGTTCATTACGCCGCTCTTTGATAAAACTTCTTTAATGGCATAAAACTTATAATAAACCGTTCAGAAAAAATGACACCACAGTTCCTTAACATAGTTTATAAGGATTATTACGATGTATGGTGTCAAAAATTAACATGAAATTTTTACGGGATTACTTAAGCTCCTACACTAAAACCTGCCGACCTAACCTAACCTTTTTTACCCACCTCCACCTACTTACCTAACCTGACATAATCTAACCAAACCTAACATAATCTAACCTAACCTGACATTATCTAACCTAACCTGATATAATCTAACCTAACCTGACATAATCTAACCTAACCTGACGTAATCTAACCTAACCTAACGTAATCTAACCTAACCTGACATAATCTAACCTAACCTGACATAATCTAACCTAACCTGACATAATCTAACCTAACCTGACATAATCTAACCTAACCTGACGTAATCTAACCTAACCTGACATAATCGAACCTAACCTGACGTAATCTAACCTAACCTGACATAATCGAACCTAACTTGACAAAATCGAACCTAACCTCCCCGTCTGACATAAGCTAACCTAATCAAACCTAACCTCCCCGTCTGACATAAGCTAACCTAATCAAACCTAACTTTCCCACCTACCGACCGTAACCTATCTACTTATTACCTACCTAACCTAACTTAACTTAATCCAACCTGACGTAATCTAACCTAACCTATTGAAACTTAACTTAACCACCTACCTCATCTAACACCACTTTGTAATCTCTTTGCACTACCGCTCACAGGATGAGTATGGGGGCACAATAAACTAGCCTCTAACTGGCAAAATTAACAAAACTAACCTAACCTAACCCAACCTGACTTTACCTAACCTGATCTGATCTATCCAACTTAAACATCTTAGAATATATAATAAAGCCGCTAGGTTAATTTAGGCTAAATATGGTTGATTCATATTTCGTTTTGACAGAAATTCCCGGCAAAATAACGTATCTATATTGAGAACCACCGCCATGTTGGTTCCACGTTAACAAGACACGGATACACTACAGAATAACCCGCGTTCGTTTAACCTCAATTACTACAGTTTACTTTATAATCTTACTTCACAATCTTCACTACATCTCACTTCACAATCTTCACTACATCTCACTCCACAATCTTCACTACATCTCACTCACAATCTTCACTACATCTCACTTCACAATCTTCACTACATCTCACTTCACAATCTTCACTACATCTCACTTCACAATCTTCACTACATCTCACTTCACAATCTTTACCACATCTTACTTCACAATCTTTACCACTTCTTACTTCACAATCTTCACTACATCTCACTTCACAATCTTCACTACATCTCACTTCATAATCTTCACCACATCTCACTTCACAATCTTCTACATCTCACTTCACAATCTTCACTACATCTCACTTCACAATCTTCACTACATCTCACTTCACAATCTTCACTACATCTCACTTCACAATCTTCACTACATCTCACTTCACAATCTTCACTACATCTCACTTCACAATCTTCACTTCATCTCACTTCCAATCTTCACTACATCTCCTTCACAATCTTCACTACATCTCACTTCACAATCTTCACTACATCTCACTTCACTCCACAATCTTCACTACATCTCACTTCACAAATCTTCACTACATCTCACTTCACAATCTTCACTACATCTCACTTCACAATCTTCACTACATCTCACTTCACAATCTGCACTACATCTCATTTCACAATCTTCACCACATCTCACTTCACAATCTTCACTACATCTCACTTCACAATCTTCACCACATCTCACTTCACAGTCTTCACTACATCTCACTTCACAATCTTCACTACATCTCACTTCACAATCTTCACTACATCTCACTTCACAATCTTCACTACATCTCACTTCACAATCTTCACTACATCTCACTTCACAATCTTCACTATATCTCACTTCACAATCTTCACTACATGTCACTTCACAATCTTCACTACATGTCACTTCACAATCTTCACTACATCTCACTTCACAATCTTCACTACATATCACTTAACAATCTTCACCACATCTCACTTCACAATCTTCACTACATCTCACCTCACAATCTTCACTACACCTCACTTCACAATCTTCACTACATCTCACTTCACAATCTTCACTAACACCATCCTTCATCACTACATATAACAACATCCATCATCACTACTTATAACTCCATCCATCATCATCACTACATATAACACTATCCATCATCACTACATATAACACGATCCATCATCACTACATATAACACCATCCACCATCACTACATATAGAACCATCCATCACGACATATAACACCATTCAACATCACTACATATAACACCAACCATCATCACTACATATAATATCATCCATCATCACTACATATAACTCCATCCATCATCACTACATATAACTCCATCCATCATCACTACATATGACACCATCCAGCATCACTACATATAACACCACCCATCATCACTACATATAACATCATGCATCATCACTACATATAACACCATCCATCAACACTACATATAAAACCAACCTATCATCACTACATACAATATCATCCATCATCACTACATATAACACCATCCAACGTCACTACATATAACACCACCCATCATCACTACATATTACATCATCCATCACTACATATAACTCTATCCATCATCACTACATATAACACCATCCAGCATCACTACATATAACACCAACCATCATCACTACATATAACATCATGCATCATCACTACATATAACACCATCCATCATCACTACATATAAAACCATCCTATCATCACTACATATAACATCATCCATCATCACTACATATAACACCATCCATCAACACTACATATAAAACCAACCTATCATCACTACATATAATATCATCCATCATCACTACATATAACACCATCCAACATCACTACATATAACTCTATCCATCATCACTACTTATAACACCATCCAGCATCACTACATATAACACCAACCATCATCACTACATATATCATCATGCATCATCACTATATATAACACCATCCATCATCACTACATATATTACCCTCCTATCATCACTACATATAACACCATCCATCATTACTACATATAACGCCATCCTTCATCACTACATATAACACCATCCATCATCACCACAACACCATCCTCAACACTATAGTGATAAACAGAGCTTCATGTTGTTGTCAATTTCTTTAAATTCCAACCTTATTAAACCGTAATTCTTTCTGTATGGTCAAATTTTGATTTGACCTCAGTGACAGAGCTGTTAGTGTCAGTACATCACAATGGTGTTCCGACGCACTGTATCGAAGGTGTCTGAGGTGGAGGTGAAGGCTTGCAAGGATTTCGTTGTAGACTTCGACACCAGCTTTGTGGTGGTTGCAACAAACATCTACCCTGGTGTGGCCCCTAAGCAAATTCGACCATTGTTTGAGGAATGTGGACAGATCGACCTATTTGTGATGCCCGCAAAAGACAACAAAAATGAACACTATGGCTTCGCATACATCCGATACTTTGACGAAGCCTCCTGTGATAAGGCTGTTGGACGATTGGATGGTGACAGCATTGGCCGCAGCCGAAAATCAACTAACAAGCTGGAAGTTAACTACTACAGTGCCCATGGTACCTTGAACAACCTTGACCGCCAAGCTGCTGAGTTCATTGTTCTATCCAATGTTGCCGACCAACAACCGGCCTCTATCCTTAAGAAGACCAACGTACGCACAACCGTTGCCAAGTCAGTTACCTTCAATTATGACAATTTGGGCGACATCAGGGAGCGCGAAACTTCCACAGCTACTTACACTCTGTCTGTACCTCCCAACCAATGAATCTAACTCAACTGCTGCCATCGAATAAGAAAATGTCACCAATAGTTGCACCTCTGGGAACCTGAAGGGAGGCACCAACCCTGATGAAGGCTCAGTAATATCTACCATGTTATTTAAACACTTATAACACATATAACATCATCCATCATCACTACATATAACACCATCCATCATCACTACATATAACACCATCTATCATCACTACATATAACATCATCCATCATCACTACAGATCGGTAGAGTAGTTTTCGAGATTCTCGTGCGGACACACAAGCAAACACACACACACACACACAAACAGACATACTTCTTTGTTTTTTATCGATAGAAGATAGATCATCACTACATATAACACCACCCATCATCACTACATATAACATCATCCATCATCACTACATATAACACCACCCATCATCACTACATATAACATCATCCATCATCACTACATATAACATCATCCATCATCACTACATATAACACCATCCATCATCACTACATATAACATCATCCATCATCACTACATATAACACCATCCATCATCACTACATATAAGATCATCCATCATCACTACATATAACACCATCCATCATCACTACAGATCGGTATAGTAGTTTCCGAGATTCTCGTGCGGACACACAAACAAAAATACATACTTCTTTGTTTTATATATATAGATACAAGAAACAAAATCTTTAATTATTTATTAATTGTAAGTTTTAAGGTTTTCCTGGAACCATTGGCAGGAAATAAGGACACTTGAACCTTGAAAACTTACTGTCGTCATAATTATTTATAATAAACCTGTCGATGTTTATTTCCGGGTTAAAGTAAAAGCTAGGTTTTGTCTGGACTATTATCATATAGACAGTTGCTGGTTGACGATACTGAAGGCCTATACAGGTGTGTGGTGCTTGTGCTTGGTGATGCTTCGTTTATGAGAGATAATCCCAGGAGTGAACTTTGTTCTGAAAGGACAAACAAAAAAAGTCATTAGTTATCGTTGTCTCGGAAGTGTTTATATGTCGGTCACTCTTGTGTTGTCGATGTGTCCACCCCACAGAGTTATTGCCTGAAGTGACACATTAGACTTCAATTAAAGATCCTCTCCATATGGAAGCTGTTCACACCTCTTGACAGTATTTGGTCTGACATTTAGTTATAAAGGTCGTTTTTGTCTAGTTCATCTTCCTATGACAACATTAACAATTCATATCACGTTTTAGAGTTGTATGTTCTTCAAGCCAATTAACACAGTACAGGTAACACCAGAGTCAGGCAGGTACAGTGTTAAGCGTCGTGGTCTACTGCTGTCTTACTGAGTAACGATGATGAAGTAAAGTGGGAAATGACTTTGCCATGAGAGAGGAGAGGAAAGAGAGAAGGAAAGAATAGAAACGGGAAGTAAAGTAGTAGGGAGTAATAGCAGGTGGGCTGTCCACCTAACTGAGTCGAGGTGATTGGTTGGGGTGGTGGCCATACACAGCACGCTCCTGCTCGCTCAAGGGAGGCTGGGGTGGGGGGAGCTAAGCTAGTTAGGCATTCAGTACTGTATTGTGTGTTAATTTATGTAAGTTAAATGGTGGTGTTATTTTTTCATGTATTGTATAAAGTGAGTCTCTTTTTTATATAATAACTCACCTGAAGTGTCGCCCCAGGAAAAGGTAACAGAGACCTTAATGACACAGGTAGATTGTCACTCCCCTCGCCGCCCAGCGTATCCCACCTGAAGATTAACCATCCCGGCGATACCTGGGGGGGGGGCTTAAGTATAATATATACTCTTATATAATAATGTTGATGCTGTAATACACTGGCAGTCATAGTACAGTACATGTGTTGCCTTTATTGAGTCGAGTTTTGTATTTTTAGAAAAAGAGAGAAATCTGAGCAACATTATATGGAGAGAGAGAGAGAGAGAGAGTGTGTGTATTACATTGCCACACCTGATTCCTTCCTGGTGTATATTTTTACCACCTCTGGTACAACTGTGTCTCTTGCCGATCTATTTTGCACTGTCGCTTCCTGCCTTTCATCTTCCACCTTTCATCTTCTCCTTCATCTTCTTCTCCCCATCGTCTTTCTCCTCCATCTTACCCCTTCATCTTCCCTCCCTTCTTCCTCCCTTCCATCTCCCCCATTCATTTCTTCCCCCTTCATCTTCCTTTCCCCTTTATTTTACCCCTCCATCTTCCCTCCTTTTACCTTCCTCCTTCGGTGGTCTTCTTTCTTTTCCACCAATCTCCTTACCTTCCACTGCTGTCTTAGTCCATTACTGTTTTAAGAAATTTAGTTTTTTCAAGGATTTCGATATTTCATTCATTTACAATTCTTTTTTGTTTTAATTTCATTTTCTCACTCCTGATTCAAGTGATTCAAGAGATGCAAATAATTTGAAATATCCAGCCCTTATAATGTCTTTAGTGCCTCTTAAACTTGGGTAAATATTATTCCATTAAGTTTATAAACAAATACACGACTCAGACACGTTGGTATTATAATCACAAAGCAAAGATATCGAGAAGTTGTGACGCTTCATCTGTACAACCAGTTGAGAATAAACTTTCCTTCTCTAAAAGTTACAAGAAATGAGGGAGAGTTTCTCGCCAGGGGGCGCAGCGCTGTGAGAGAAAAATTAAATAAGCCTGATTAGCTAAGAAGACGACCAGGGGTAAGAAATGGTCCGTCTTGAGGATGTGGTTCAGGAGGTGAGGTGAAGATATAAACCTCGAAGACGTCATAAAACACAGAGATGACACTATTTCTAACCTTCCCAAGTCTCTGGTGGGTGGCAGGTGATCACCAACATGAAATACACCAACATGAAATACACCAACATGAAATACACCAACATGAAATGCGCCAAAATGAAATAGAAGATGCCAAGTGAGGTTGATTATGACTCAGACAGTAACCATAGCAGGACCTAAAAACAGCAAAGACTGTTCTAAAATGAGAACTTAAATTATAATTTCTGGGTGAATTTTGTCATTGGATAATTAAGTCTTTGAGAATAACATTTTAAGGCGGCCATTTAGTGTCATCATGCTGTAAGATGTAGATATGGTATGGTTAATGTGATGCAGCAGTGTACAGCTCATAGTCCATAAGGTGTTTTTTAGGCCAGACCCTTGAGAGTACAGTGGGTGGTTACACTACTCACCTGCCTTACACTCTCCCTGATGCTTTTGTTAGATGTTGAAACAGGAACTGTGGATCAACCTGTACAGCTTCTCCTTTTACTTTCACACAAACAACAGATTTAACATGTTGCCTAAGTACTTTGATGAAACAATAAGCACAAATGTGTTATCGTCATGATCCGCCTTATGTGATTATATTGCCAGTTGATGTGGGCCCGACCTTGTTTTGACACACTGACTGGCCTCGTGTTAATTTATTCTCACTTAACATACTTTTTTCGTACCTGAACTCCTCGACCGAACGCTCTTAAAGTTTGTAGAGAAGTTGAAACGGGTCTTATTGATATTCGTGTAGGCAGATTGATAGAGGTCCCAGCAATAAGAGAGTACAGCCGGGTCCTGCTGGAGACACTGAACACATTTCAGTTATTACATCTGGAAATACACGATCACTCACCAAAGAAAACGAAGACAATTTTACCAACTAATATAGTCGAGGTTCTGTAGATATGGGCCACAGCTCACGTACGGTCGCTATCTGATCTTCTCGACCAGTGTAACAAGAAAGATCTTTACAAACACTATAATATGTAGTCAACGTGCAGTGACTCAGTAATAACTTATTGCTCCTTTGATTCAAGTGTTCGACAACAAGCCGAATATGTTCCCTCTGTTCCTTTGACTATCTTGTGTGTACGATCTTGTGGACTGGGGCGTGATCACGATCAATGGTTGTCCCACTCACTCCCTCACTAGGTTTCCTGCCATCTCTTACCCATGAAATTAGATTAAATCTGCCCTGTCGTATCCTCTTTACCTATCCTATCCCCCTTTGTCTCTATTAACCTTAATATATCATCACTCTCTCTCCCCTACTCTCCTTCCCTGCTTCCTCTACCACTATCTCCACCTCCTCTTTCCTTCCCCTTCCACAATTATTATATCCTCATATCTATGTCTGTCATTCTCTTTATCTGTTCCTACTTCTTTCACTATATCTCTCTATCCCCTCAGCCTAAATCACAATGGCTACAAGAACGAGAGCTTGTGTTGGTAAAAGAGGAATTTTTGAACACCATGACAAATGTATATTTTTGATGACTTAGGGAGAACGTGTGGCGTGATTAGTGTAGAAGAGGAGATTGTCACACCCTTCTACCCAGTTTTGTTAGTCTCTTATGCCCCACCCTGCCAGTCCTCATACCCTACCCTTCTAGTTCCTCATACCCTACCCTGTTAGTCCCTCATACCCTACCCTGTTAGTCCCTCATACCCTACCCTGTTAATCCCTCATACCCTACCATTCCAGTCCCTCATATTCCACCCTACCAGATCCTCATACCTCACCCTTCCAGCCTGTCTTTGTGTCCCAACCAAATTAAGTTCTGTAAAAATCTACCTGATGTCTTTCGCCTTCCCTTACCATCATCTCCCAATTGGTTGTCTTGTAAATAGTAGATCGATGCCCTGGAGTCTCTGGTAGTTTCAATAAGTCTGGAGCCCAACTCATTAAGGAACTTCAGGGTGCTGTCATGCTGGGGAGGGATGGAGAGGGAGCTGCATTATGCTGTCATGCAGGGGAGGGAGGGAGAGGGAGCTGCATTATGCTGTCATGCTGGGGAGGGGGGAGAGGGAGCTGCATAATGTTGTCATGCTGGGGAGGGAGGGAGAGGGAGCTGCATTATACTGTCATGCTGAGGAGGGAGGGAGGGAGAGGGAGCTGCATTATGCTGTCATGCTGGGGAGGGATGGAGAGGGAGCTGCATAATGTTGTCATGCTGGGTAGGGAGGGAGAGGGAGCTGCATTATGCTGTCATGCTGGGGAGGGAGGGAGAGGGAGTTGCATTATGTTGTCATGCTGGGGAGGGAGGGAGTGGGAGCTGCATTATGCTGTCATGTCGCGGAGGGAGGAAAGGGAGCTGTATTTATGCTGTCTATGCTGGGAGGGAGGGGAGAGGGAACGGAATTATGATGTCAGTGCTGGGAAGGGAGGAGGAAGCCGCATTATGCTGTCATGCTTCGGAAGGAGGGAGAGGAACCATTATGCTGTCAAGCTGGGGGATGGAGGGAGAGGGAGCTGCATTATGCTGGGTCATGCTGGGGAGAGAGGGAGAGGAGCTGCATTATGCTGTCATGCTGGGGAGGGATGGAGAGGGAGCTGCATTATGCTGTCATGTTGGGGAGGGAGGGAGAGGAGCTGCATTGCTGTCAAGTGTTGGGGAGGGAGGGAGGAGAGGAGCTGCATTATGCTGTCATGCTGGGAAGGAGGGAGAGGAGCACAGGCTGTCATGCTGGGGAGAGAGGGAGAGGGAGCGCATTATGCTGTCATGCTGAGGAGGAGGGAGAGGGAGCTTCATTATGCTGTCATGCTGGGGAGAGAGGGAGAGGGAGCTGCATTATGCTGTCATGCTGGGGAGGGATGGAGAGGGAGCTGCATTATGCTGTCATGCTGGGGAGGGCGGGAGAGGGAGCTGCATTATGCTGTCATGCTGGGGGAGGGAGGAGAGGGCGCTGCATTGGCGCTGTCATGCTGGGAAGGGAGGGAGAGGGAGCTGCATTATGCTGTCATGCTCGGGAAGGAGGGAGAGGGAACTGCATTATGCTGTCAAGCTGGGGATGGAGGGAGAGGGAGCTTCATTATGCTGTCATGCTGGGGAGAGAGGGAGAGGGAGCTGCATTATGCTGTCATGCTGGGGAGGGATGGAGAGGGAGCTGCATTATGCTGTCATGCTGGGGAGGGCGGGAGAGGGAGCTGCATTATGCTGTCATGCTGGGGGAGGGAGGGAGGGAGAGGGAGCTGCATTATGCTGTCATGCTGGGAAGGTAGGGAGAGGGAGCTGCATTATGCTGTCATGCTGGGGAGGGAGGGAGAGGGAGCTGCATTATGTTGACATGCTGGGGAGGGAGGGAGAGGGAGCTGCATAATGTTGTCATGCTGGGTAGGGAGTGAGAGGGAGCTGCATTATGCTGTCATGCTGGGAAGGGAGGGAGAGGGAGCTGCATTATCCTGTCATGCTGGGGAGAGAGGGAGAGGGAGTTGCATTATGTTGTCATGCTGGGGAGGGAGGTAGAGGGAGCTGCATTATGCTGTCATGTCGGGGAGGGAGGGAGAGATGGTCGCATTATGCTGCATGCTGCATTAATATGATGCAGCATAACTCCAGCAGTCTCACTACAGCTTTTTATGTTTACTGTATGTTTACAGTCGAATGAAAACCTGAGAGACTACTCAATATAAGTCCTTTCATTATCATTGTCACGGACACGGACACAAGAATTCAATGGATCTAAGTAACGAAAATAAGGAATAATTTATGTTGTTGTCAAAGACTTTCATATGATTATTGTTTATAACTGAAGGTCTTGGAACTATTTTATCACAACAAAGAAATATAATGCAGTAAAACATGGACAGTGACGAAGTACAATAAAGAACAAACACAAACTGTGACATAGAGAACATCCAAGATACAGGAAGACAAACAAAAGTAAAATGACAAGGACAGTCATGAGGACACTGAAGGTGAAACTAACAAAAGATACCTGGAGGAGTTGTTATAAATATTGATTTATGTTTTTAACTTTTTGTACTTTTTTGAAGATTTTGTTTTCTCCATAATACAAAAATATCGGTTAATATTCGTTTTTATTCCAATAGGTATTTTGCATTTTTTTACCATTATCACTAGGATTATTTTCAGGTTAGGTCAGGTGAGGTCAGGTAAGGTAGGTTAAAGAATACCAAAATACAAAAAAAAAAAATATCTACCAATTGGGGAAATTGGGATGAAAAATTTTTTTTACCCAATTTTCTCCAAGAGGTGTAAGATGATCTTGCAGCTTCATACAAATTCACTAAACAACAATAATAATCCAAGAGTTAGTAAGGCATCACCTGGTCATGTTAAGCCCACCTGGTGAAGATAAACATGTTGGTAATGTTTGTATCGTGACTGAATCACCTCACACAGCAGCCCTGAGGCTTTAGGCCACTGACTTAAGTGCTTACATTATACAAAATAACGCTCTGTAATGGCCGATGATGCTGTTTTGGTTGTCTAATTGTAGTTTCCAACACGGTAATTACTGCAGGTATCTTTTTATTATCCTGCCATTAAAATAATTAAGTGAATTTATAGACTTACGTAACATCATGAAAGTATATACCGATGAATTAAAATTAAATAATTATCTTATAAAACAACTAATCTATTTAATTTTCCTTTGAGAGTTAAAGGGATAAAATACACACTAACTGGAGTCTAACTAACCTGGTGTGACTCCTCTCCGCCCCACCCAACACATAATCATCCACTCCAGGTAACCTTACACCGCCCAATGGAGCCAAACCTAATAGAATCACACCGAACTTATCCAAATAAACTTTTCAGTGGGTAACCTTGACTCTACCACACCTTGGCTTTAGACGCTAGTATAAGTCTGGCTGGAGGGACCGTAGTCATTATAAGGGAAGCTTTTTAATAATAGCCATTACCTGCCTCCCGTTAACACTAATGAAATGTTCCTAAAATTAAACAAACTACAATTAAATCCAAATCCTTTTGAATATTTACATAATTTACTGGAGTGTTTCATTATGTTAGTGTGGGGGGCGTTTGTTGTGGCCGGGACTCCTCTTCAGATAATATAAATACAGATAATGTTGTTTTAATAAGTAATCTCTTAATGAAAATGTAGAGAAAATTGGTCAACAAATCTTAACAGTTATCCTGATTTCTTAAAGAACAATAGAGGAATAAGAAGAGGAGGAGGAGGGAAAGAAAAGAAAGCATAAAGAAACAATATAACAAAGATGAACAACAGAGAAAAAATGAAGAGTAAGATGAAAGAAACTTAGACTGATCAAAAAGACGTATAACAATCTGATTAAAACTAATCACTATATTAGATCAGATCAGATCAGATCAAGGTTAGGTTAGTTTTGGTTAGATAAGGTCAGGTTAGGCTAGGCTAGGCTAGGCTAGGCTAGGCTAGACTTGTTTTACACAAGGTTAGGTTAGGTTAGGTTAGGTCAGGTTAGACTAGGCTAGCCTAGGCCAAGGTGGGTGGAGCTTTGCTGACGTCAGCAGGCAGACTTCCTCGCCTCCCTCTCACCTCTTATAAACAGAACATTTTATGGTTCTATATACTGTACTTTGTTATCTCAGTATCTCACATAGAAAATAATACTAATAGAGAGTTTAATCTTGCATATAACTTTAGCTAAGGACACCAGTCAGTGTGGTGGGTGATACACAGAAGGAAAGGTTAAAAGAAAAACAATGTATTTCAGTTATAGTCTTGTATTTAAATAACTGCAGCTTAAGATAGGGTAATGATGACTATATATACAGTTGCCTACAGGAGTTCTTTTCCTCCCTGTTTGTCCATTATACTAATAATGTAGACATGAGGTGACAGGAGTTATGACTTCATATGATAAGTGTTACAGCCACTGACAACAGATTATCAGATTATGGGTGGTGGGGGGGGGCAGTTAGAGCAGGTGATCACAGGTGCTGCCTTTGCCTCCAGGTGTGAGTGATGTGACAGGAATTATGACCTCACAAGACAAGTGTTACCTTCACTGACACTTGTTTCATCAAAAGATTAAACACGTAGACGTTTACAGTCATCCATAGACTCACATTTATGGTACAACAGTTGCAGAAGTGCATGCAACACACCTGGTTCCACATTGAGCTGAGAATCCAACGATGCAGTGTACTGATAGATGGGAAACGAAATTGACTTTTATCAGGCAAGTAGTGATAAGCTTTCGGGCTTAAGCTGCGAAAGGTCAGTACTCGACTGATATCCTCCTCAGACCAGTATATTACAGGGACACCAGTTGAGAACAAAATCACTTGGGAAGAGAAAAAAACTACTAAAAACATCATTAGTCGCAGCAGTAGCCTTGATAAAAGTATTTTCTCTTTGGTCTTGCAAATAAATCCTCTCCTTCTCCCATCCTTTTTTTTTCTCAGTGAGAGGAACATCTCTCTCCCTCCTTACATCATCCAGTTCACGTTGTAAATCCACAGTGATCAGAACTGGTCTCTCTTCCTCTGACTTGTCTGCTACTATTAATGTTCCTATGTCCAATAGGGCACAGAGAGAGAGAGAGAGAGAGAGAGAAAGAAAGAGAGAGAGAGAGAGAGAGAGAGAGAGAGAGAGAGAGAGAGAGAGAGAGAGAGAGAGAGAGAGAGAGAGAGAGAGAGAGAGAGAAAGAGAGAGAGAGAGAGAGAGAGAGAGAATTGTAACTATGTACAATTGCCTACAGGATAACCTTTCCTCCCTGTTGTGCTCATTATATTAATAATGTAGACATTAGATGAGGTTCTTAGATTAGACTTTTTGTGCAAGAGATAGGACACGTAGGACTTAGGTGTGTTCTCCTGTGGCTGGGATAGGGCATGTAGCTGAGAGGATAGATAGAGTCTTGTCAGGGGAAGTACCAATCCGGTAGTGTGTCTTAGAGTAAGAGTCAACGACATAGGAAAGGTTAGTAGTGAGGAACTTTTCAGCAGGTATAGGGAGGCATTAGGGAAGATTAGTGATAGGGTAGGGAACCCAATAGTATGTGGTGTCTCGTCTAGAAGAGGAGTTGGCGGTGAAAGGTTGTCCAAGGCAATTGCTATAAATTGCCGACTGGAATAAAAAAAACATTGTGTAAGCAATGGTTGGGCGTTCATTGATAACTGGCGACGATTCTACGGCAACGACTACCTGTACAGTCGTGACGGGGTACACTTGTCTGGAGCGTGAAATTGTCACTCCGAAGGGAAGTTTCGCCAGTAGATAGAGGGGAGTATAATTGGTTACTCAGAACAAGGGGTAAAACAGGACCAGGGAAGGGTAGGTTTAAATGTGTACTATACAAACAGTAGGAGCATTAGAAATAAAATAGACTTGCTGAGAGCGGTTGTATGTACTGAGAATGTAGACGTCATAGTAGCCACCTAAACCTGGATGAATCTGGCGAGCAAGAACTTTTTATCTGAGTAACACAAAGAAGGGTACAACCTTTTCACAAGGACAGGGAAGGTAGGAAGGGGGGAGGAGTTGCACTCTTCGTCAGAGATACATTAAAATGGTGCATTAATAATACAATAAAGGGTGAAATAGGAACTGAGTCTGTATGGGTAGAAATGGCAGAAAGAAGCGAAAACTAATTATGGGAGTGATTTACTGGCCCCCAAGTCTTGGGAAAGAAGCAACTCAGCCCATATGGCAGGAAATGAGTAGGGCAGCAATATACAACAACCTATGCATTATGGGGGATTTCAACTTCAGAAATATTGACTGGGACAACATTGTAGGTGACTATGAATCTGAAGACTTCCTAGACGCAGTACAGGACATTTTTTTGAATCAACTAATTACAGAACCTACTAGAGGTGACAATATATTAGACCTAGTATGAACAAATAAAGAAAATATTATCAGAGATATCACAATAGGGGAAGAACTTGGGAACAGTGATCACAGAGAAATCAGGTTTACCCAAATTTGGAAAGGAAAAATAATGAAAATATGGTCAGAGTCCCAGACTTTCCATGGGCGGATTATGAGGGGTTAAGAAGGTACCTAGGCTTAGTTTAGAGTGTGTTGTATACACAATGTCCCGAGAAAGCAGTCATGATTATAAGAACCAATTTCGTCTTTCACTGCTTTTGAAGGCTATTGACTTAAGGGGAGGGGGGGTGAGAGGCGTGGCCTAGAATGGCGGACAGGTGTAACGCTTGTCATTAATTAATAAAGAGCTTGTAAGCTGGTAAGATTAATTCGTCGAGGAATACATCTCCTTTGTGAGTCAGCTTATTCACAACTTGATAACTCGGTTAAGCGAGATGTTTCCAGAAGTTGCTAACCATGTTAACAAGTTTAGCTAAGACGGTGACTATCGTGAAAGACTTTGGCTCCTCCTCGATAAAAAAGTCAACTTGTTATCTCAGCGTTCATGTAGAGCTGGGAATCATTAGTTTAGGCACAGCCGGTGTTTCGCATAGTGTATGTGTCTTAATATTGGCATAGTTTATGTGAGTATATGTTTGTTAGCATAGCATGTGTGTCTCAGTGTTGACATGCCGAGTATATCTCAGTTTTGGCATAGCGTGTGTAGTGCATTCCAGAGGCAGGCGAAGATTTACACCCTCAACTGACTGGGTTTCGTGTGTATTCCACTACAACAACGAGCATTGCCCAGCGTGCTTGTTCAGTTTACCTTCATCGCTCTTTAATACGTAAAGAACAACACAAGAGGCGGTTTTCTGTACAGTCTTACAACACCAGTGACGATCAATCCTGTGTCGTCCAGGGCAGAGTTGGATCCTGACATCAATTATACAGACATTCCACTCCACCAATTCTATTTATCTCATTCCACTCTTAGGTAAGGTGGATCAAAGGGTATAGAAATCTAGAAGGGTGAAATAACATTGGTGGAAAGCTAGAGTGGAAACCGACAGGAAAATACCTCCCCTCCCCACAAAAATATTTAACACACGGGTAGAAAAATCAACACACATTGTATATATCCTGACTTTACACATGTAGTATACCAAGTGAATCTATAACACCCACGGAGATTCACAACACTTCAAACTAAACTATCTTACAAAGCCTAACGTGTCCTTAATTAGATCAGGTTGGGTATAGTGATTCTATTTCATCAGGTGAGGGTTGGGAAGCCTTGTGTTCTCCCGTTAAAGGACCAGCTTGTTACCTATGCCTGTAAACCTTTTTTTAAAACACAATTAAGATTAGATTAGGTTAGGTTAGGTTAGGATAGGTTAAGTTAGATTGGGTGAAGTATGGTTAATCCGTGAATTAAAACAAAATTTTTTAATCTTCGTTTCGTTAATCTGACAATTTATTTTCGTGGGAGTATCAACAGCAAGAAGCACCAGGGTTGTATGCAGAGATGGGGGCTACAAGCATAATGAATTAACGAGCTTCAAACACTAAACAACCTTGAATGACAGACCACAAACGACACAATCTCTTCCCCTGATAACACCAATTACTAGAAAAAAAATATACCAGATTAAACTCTTCTTATACACAGGAAGAGCTAAGAGTGTTTAAAGGAAGTTAGTTTGATTTTCTATAATATCAGTAATATCGATTCTAACATTACAAAGTTGTTTATCCGTCAAAGACTTTTTATGCATTTTTATAATTTTATATTTATTCCCCGATATCCTGAGTATGTCCATTCGTGTGTTCGTTTCCGTGTATGATCATGTGTTATTGTGTTCGTGTGTCGTCCGTAGGTTCGTGTGTTCATCTTTCTAGGAAGGAAGTTTAACCCTGACAGCTTGAATAAAGGACCCTGGCCAAACTCTGTACCTGACATGACCCAACCTAACCTAAACACAATTTAAACTAAACTGAACACGACTAAACCATGCTGCTATCTATCTAAATTTTGTCAAGCTCAAATAATCCTTGTCACCACTGTCATACACCCACCAACCCACAGTCATACACCCATCAACCTAAAGTCATACACCCATCAACCCACAGTCATACACCCACCAACCCACAGTCATACACCCACCAACCCAGTCATACACCCATCAACCTACAGTCATACACCCACCAACCCACAGTCATACACCCACCAACCCACAGTCATACAGCCACCAACCCACAGTCATACACCCACCAACCCACAGTCAAACAGCCACCAACCCACAGTCATACACCCACCAACCCGCAGTCAAACACCCATCAACCCACAGTCATACACCCACCAACCCACAGTCAAACAGCCACCAACCCGCAGTCATACACCCACAAACCCGCAGTCATACACCCACCAACCCGCAGTCATACACCCATCAACCCACAGTCATACACCCACCAACCCACAGTCATACACCCACCAACCCACAGTCATACACCCAGCCTCTGTATCTGACTTTACCTGACCTGACTTAACCAGATCCAATCAAGAAACCCATTATTTTTCACATCTATTACACCTTGAAGCAGGTATTGAGGCCACCTGACCTGACCTCAATTACTCTGCAGTATTCACAAGGCATCTGACCACCTCTGCTAGCGTATTCGGTACACCTAACATGACATGACCTGACCTGGCCTGGCCTGACCTCCAAGAACGAGAAAATATACCCAAGATCTATTTAAATCTATCCCAGAAATTTAAACCTTCAATATATTTGTTTTTAGTTCATTGGTTATGTCTTTGCTTTGCTCTTGTGTTTACGGTTCTTGTTTATGAATTAAAGAAACGATAAGAGAATCCAGCCCGTCAAACTTCAACTGATAATCACAACTCGAATTATGCAACTGAAGAACAACAACAACAATAAAAAGAACAAGAACAAAAAGAACAGCAGGATATAATTCCTATAGAACCTCATGACTAGTTTATTAATGCCTTAAGAAACACTAACAACAATCCTCAGCCAACACGGACCTACAAAACTTCAACAAGGTGACGACAACAACAGCTCAAACGCTCCAGCTTAACACCTACAAATTTCCGGGAGTTTAGTGTCGCTACATGAAACAAACACGGCGGCGAGTCCTACAGCTACACACTGTAATGGTCGGCGGAGCAAAGGACGAGACAGCGACGCGTACACATTGGTGGAGCTTTAATAACAACAGCATGTGGTAACTAGGAGATGTGTGTGTGTTGTGAGGTAGTGAAGGACCACAACATCTCTGGTTTTGTGTTACACGTCAAAGACTGAACAATGTGATGCAGCGGCCCTCCCCCCACACCACGCTGCCTGTAGTAACACCACCGTTAATAAAGGACAAAACGGTACAATATGGAGGTGGGGGGTGGCGTGTGGACAAGGCACGAGAGAGCGGCCTTGTTAATATGATGGTCACCAGACACGGCCAACACCAGGTGGCGGGTGTAGCTCTTCCTGCTGAATAAAAACCAAAAGCGAGTTTGACGACGCTACACGAACACCGTCCTCAAGGGGGACATCTTGGACTCGAGTGTGAGAGATAGAGACTCCCAAACAATCAAACACGTCTGGTTAATTCCTTCACTTTTATATAAGAACACATTCGTCTTCAAATAAACACGATTTCTTTTCAACTTCTAAAAAAATTCCTCTTCGACTCCAAGGCTGAAATTCGAGTCCCACTTGAAACGAATAAAATAAAATCTATGTGAAGAGAAAATGTAAATAGTGTGTTTGACTGTGTGAGGCTGATGGAAGCAACACTAATTATGCTGTATAATGGGTTGTGTTCAGTAAGGTCAGAGTGATTAGTGGCGCGCGCCATCACCACTTCCCGCCTCCTATACACGCCCCTACACCCACCACGCCTCCCTCTTGCCCAACTCAACACGCCCACTTAGCTACCCCTACACGCCCCTTACCCTCCCCCCACCATACACCACGCCCCTTGCTGCCTACCCCTTACGCGCCCCCACCCCTCCACACCACGCCCACCCACTCATCGTACACTAATAAGGTGATAAGATTACCTCATCATGACACTGGTGTGAATCAGCATCAGGAACTCACCTTCCCCTGCATCAAGGTGCCCACCCTCACCCACCCTACCTGGCAGCCACTCACCTGCGTATTATACCACCTGACGCGGGAAATCACACACACACGGGATGACACGGTAGAACACAGTGCTTGTAAGGTAAATAGAAGCCAGTCTTAATGGGTCCCAACCTTAAACTATTAGGACTGAGGCCCATTAGTATTGAGAGCCGTCAGGATTGGGACTCATTAAGACTGAGGTCTATTAAGACTGGAACCATTAGGCCTGTGGTATCTTTGGACTGAGGCTCATTAGGACTGAGAACCATTGGAAATGTGACCAATTAGAATCGGGGCCCATTAAAACTGGGACCCAATAGGACTGGGGCCCATTAGGACTAGGGACCATTAGGACAGGGGTTCATTTGATAAGATGCCCACCTAGTAAAAGTGCAAAAGAGGCATGCAAGATTATTCTCTCCCCTTCCTACTCCACATATCAAGAAGCGCTCAACACACTGACCCTTTCGACTCTCACTGACCATCACCACGACCACATCTGCAAATTTGCTAAGAAGCTTCTACACCATCCTCGACACTGGCTCCTACTACCACCTGAGATCCCTAGCCCGAGAATTGCTGTTTGACACCACAACCGCATCCAGCCCATAAGTGCACGAACTGATCGCTATAAGAACAGCCCAGTCCCAACCATTGTAAAAATTATCAATAACTTGTAATAAACCAGTGTATTCACTCCCAGTAAATACTACTTCTTGCACTGTCACTATGTTGAAATGCACTGTAGTTTGAGCTTTCCCCCATCTAGTTATTATATATCTTATTTGTATCACTTATGTTACTTGTATATTATTTGTAATTCGAAACCCATTCCCCAAATATGTAACTGTATATATTTTCAGCCTTCTGGCTGCCAAGCTCTTTCAATAAACCGTTAATTATTATTATTATTATTATTATTATTATTATTATTATTACACTTAATTCTACCAGTTGAATCACAGGTGATGGCCGTCAGCTACGGTAGTTGAACACCAACTCAAAACAAGGGTTCGACT
>NW_024730652.1:0-3505 GCF_018991925.1 Homarus americanus
TTCACCGCCGTGGGAGTGTGTGTACCAGGGAGCATTAGGTTCACCATCACCACCGTGGGAGTGTGTGTACCAGGGAGCGTTAGGTTTACCAACACCAACGTGGGAGTGTGTGTACCAGGGAGGGTTAGGTTCTCCGCCGTGAGAGTGTGTGTACCAGGGAGCGTTAGGTTTACCAACACCACACTGGGAGTGTGTGTCCCAGGGAGAGTTAGGTTCACCATCGTCGGTGTCTGTGAACCAGGGAGCGTTAGGTTCACCATCACCACCGTAGGAGTGTGTGTACCAGGGATCGTTAGGTTCACCGTCACCACCGTGGGAGTGTGTGTACCAGGGAGCGTTAGGTTCACCATCACCTCCGTGGGAGTGTGTGTACCAGGGAGTGTTAGGTTCACCATCACCACCTTGGGAGTGTGTGTGCCAGGGAGTGTTAAGTTCACCATCACCACCTTGGGAGTGTGTGTGCCAGGGAGTGTTAGGTTCACCATCACCACCGTGGGAGTGTGTGTACCAGGGAGCGTTAGGTTCACCATCACTACCTTGGGAGTGTGTGTACCAGGGAGCGTTAGATTCACCATCAATGCCGTAGGAGTGTGTGTACTAGATAGCGTTAGGTTCACCCTCACCACCTTGGGAGTATGTGTAACAGGTAGCGTTAGGTTCACCATCACCACCATGGGAGTGTGTGTACCAGGCAGCGTTAGGATCAGCATCACCACCATGGGAGTGTGTGTGTACCAGGGTGCGTTAGGTTCACTGCCGTGTGAGTGTGTGTACCAGTGAGCGTTAGGTTCACTATCACCATCGTGGAAGTGTGTGTACCACGGAGCGTTAGGTTCACCATCACCACCGTGGGAGTGTGTATACCAGGGAGCGTTAGGTTCACCATCACTACCGTGGGAGTGTGTGTACCAGGGAGCGTTAGGTTCACCATCACCACTTTGGGAGTGTGTGTACCTGGGAGGGTTAGGTTCACCATCACCACCGTGCGAGTGTGTGTACCAGGGAGCGTTAGGTTCACCACCGTGGGAGTGTGTGTGTACCAGGAAGCATTAAGTTCACCACCGTGGGAGTGTGTGTACCAGGGAGCATTATGTTCACCATCAACACCATGGGAGTGTGTGTAAGAGGGAGCATTAGGTTCACCATCACCACCGTGAGAGTGTGTGCACCAGGGAGCGTTAGGTTCACCATCACCACCGTAGGAGTGTGTGTACCAGGGAGTGTTAGGTTCACCATCACCACAGTGGGAGTGTGTGTACAAGGGAGCGTTAGGTTCACCATCACCACCGTGGAAGTGTGTGTACCAGGGAGCGTTAGGTTCACCACGTGGGAGTGTGTGTGTACCAAGGAGCATTAAGTTCACCACTGTGAGCAGTACCAGGGCATTATGTTACCCATCAACACCACTGTGAGAGTGTGTGAACCAGGGAGCGTTAGGTTCACAATCACCACCGTGGGAGTGTGTGTACCATGGAGCATTAGGTTCACCATCACCACTGTGAGAGTGTGTGAACCAGGGAGCGTTAGGTTCACAATCACCACCGTGGGAGTGTGTGTACCAGGGAGCGTTAGGTTCACCATCACCACCGTGGGAGTGTGTGTACCAGGGAGCGTTAGGTTCACCATCACCACCTTGGGAGCGTGTGTACCCGGGAAGGTTAGGTTCACCATCACCACCGTGGGAGTGTTTGTACCAGGGAGCGTTAGGTTCTTCACCGTGGGAGTGTGTGTGTACCAGGGAGCATTAGGTTCACCACCGTGGGAGTGTGTGTAACAGGGAGCAATATGATCACCATCAACACCATGGGAGTGTGTGTAAGAGGGAGCATTAGGTTCACCATCACCACCGTGGGAGTGTGTGTACCACGGAGCGTTAGGTACACCATCACCACCGTGGGAGTGTTTGTACCAGGGAGTGTTAGGTTCACCATCACCACCGTGGCAGTGTGTGTTCCAGGGAGCGTTAAGTTCACCATCAACACCGTGGGAGTGTGTGTACCAGGGAGCATTAGGTTAACCATCACCACCGTGGGAGTGTGTGTTCAAGGGAGCGTTAGGTTCACCGCCGTGGGAGTGGGTGAACCAGGGAGCGTTAGGTTCACCATCACCACCATGGGAGTGTGTGTGCAGGGGGTGTTAGGTTACTGCCGTGGGGATGTGCCGGGAGCATTAGTTTCTGTCACCGTGGAGTGTGTAACACAGGAACGTTGGGTTTACCAACACCAACGATAAGTGTGTGTACCAAATGAGGTTAGGTTCTCCGCCGTGAGAGTGTGTGCACCAGGGAGCGTTAGGTACACCATCATCACCGTGGGAGTGTTTGTACCAGGGAGTGTTAGGTTCACCATCACCACCGTGGCAGTGTGTGTACCAGAGAGCGTTAGGTTCACCATCAACACCGTGGGAGTGTGTGTACCAGGGAGCATTAGGTTAACCATCACCACCGTGGGAGTGTGTGTACCAGGGAGTGTTAGGTTCACCATCACCACCGTAAGAGTGTGTGTACCAGGGAGAGTTAGGGTCACCATCACCATCGTGGGAGTGTGTGTACCAGGGAGCGTTAAGTTCACCGCCGTGGGAGTGTGTGCCAGGGAGCTAGGTTCACCACCAGTGGGGTAGTGTGCCAGGGGAGCGTTAGGTTCTACCATCACTGCCACCGTGGGGTGTGTGTGCCAGGGAGCGTTAGGTTCATCACCACCAGTGGGAGTGTGTGTGCCAGGGAATGTTAGGTTCACCATCACCACCGTGGGTGTGTTTTATCAGGGAGCATTAGGTTCACCACCATCACCCCCGTGGGAGTGTGTGTGTACCGGGGAGCATTAGGTTCACCACTGTGGAGGTGTGTGTGTACCAGGGAGCATTATGTTCACCGTCACCACCGTAGGAGTGTGTGTACCAGGGAGCGTTAGTTTCACCATCACCACCGTGGGAGTGTGTGTACCAGGGAGTGTTAGGTTCACCGCCGTGCGAGTGTGTGTACCAGGGAGCATTAGGATCACCATCATCACCATGGGAGTGTGTGTACCAGGGAGCATTAGGTTCACCATCACCACCGTGAGAGTGTGTGTACCAGGGAGCGTTAGGTTCACCATCACCACCGTGTGAGTGTGTGTACCAGGGAGCGTTAGGTTTACCAACACCAGCGTGGGAGTGTGTGTACCAGGGAGCATTAGGTTCACCGCCGTGAGAGTGTGTGTACCAGGGAGCGTTAGGTTTACCATCACCACACTGGGAGTGTGTTTACCAGGGAGAGTTAGGTTCACCATCGTCGGTGTCTGTGAACCAGGGAGCGTTAGTTTCACCATCACCACCGTGGGAGTGTGTGTACTAGGGAGCGTTAGGTTGACGATCACCATCCTGGGAGTGTGTGTACCAGGAAGCGTTAGGATCGCCATCACCACCGTGGGAGTGTGTGTGTACCAGGGAGCGTTAGGTTCACCGCCGTGTGAGTGTGTTTACCAGGGAGCGTTAGGTTCACCGCCGTGGGAGTGTGTGTACCTCGGAG
>NW_024730653.1:0-8990 GCF_018991925.1 Homarus americanus
TCCCAGGTACACCGCTGACACTGCAGGTACACCTCCGACACTCCCAGGAACACCTCGACACTCCATGTGCCTCCGACCTCTCCAGGTACACCTCTGACACTCCCAAGTGCTCCACTGCCTCTCCCTGGTACACCCCTGACACTCCCAGGTACACCTCTGACACTCCAATGTACACCTCTGACACTCGCAGGTACACCTCCGACACTCCCAGGTCACCTCTGACACTCCCAGGTACACATCTGACATTCCCAAAGTACACTGACCTCCCAGGTACACCTCCTGACACTCCCAGGTACACCTCTGACCTCCAGGCAGCACGACACTCCTAGGTACTCCTCTGTCACTCCCTGATACACCTATACCACTCCCAGGTACACCGCTGACTCCCAGGTACACCTCTCATGACAGCTTGCTCCCATGTGCTCCACTGACACTCCCTGGTACACCCCTGACACTCCCAAGTACACCTCTGACCTCCCAGGCACACCTCTGGCACTCCCAGGTACACCTCAGACACTCCCAGGTACACCAGATACACCCAGGTACACCCAGACACTCCCAGGTACACCTCCGACACTCCCAGGTACACCTCCTGACACTCCTGGTGCACCTCTGACACTCCCAGGTACACCTCTGACACTCCCAGGTACACCTCCGACACTCCCAGGTACACCTCAGACACTCCCAGGTACACCGCTGACACTCCCAGGTACACCTCTGACACTCCCAAGTACACCT
The DNA here is from genome assembly GCF_018991925.1 of Homarus americanus. NCBI lineage: Eukaryota > Metazoa > Arthropoda > Malacostraca > Decapoda > Nephropidae > Homarus > Homarus americanus. Next base: position 739 of record NW_024730653.1, read on the forward strand.
CTGACACTCCCAGGTACACCTCTCACACTCCCAGGTACTCCTGTGACACTCCCTGGTACTTCTCTGACACCCCCAGGTACACCTCAGACACTCCCAGGTACACCTCTGACACTCCCAGGTACACCTCAGACACTCCTAGGTACACCTCTCACACTCCCAAGCACACCTCTGACACTCCCAAGTATTCCACTGACATACCCTGGTACACCTCTGACCTCCAGTGCACACGTTCAACACTCCCAGATACACCTCTGACACTCCCTGGTACATCGCTGACACTCCCAGGTACACCTCTGACACTGCAGGTACACCTCTGACACTCCCAGGTACACCTCTTTCACTCCCTGGTTTCCCCTGACACTCCCAGTTACACCTCAGACACTCCAAGGTGCTCCTCTGACACTCCCAAGTTCACCTCTGACACTCCCAGGCACACCCCTGACACTCCCAGGTACACCTCAGACACTCCCAGGTACACCTCTTTCACTCCCTGGTTTTCCCCTGACACTCCCAGGTACACCTCAGACACTCCAAGGTGCTCCTCTGACACTCGCAAGTGCACCTCTGACACTCCCAGGCACACCTCTAACACTCCCAGGTACACCTCTGACACTCCCAAGTACACCTCTGACACTCCCAGGTACACCTCTCACACTCCCAGGTACTCCTGTGACACTCCCAGGTACACCTCCAAATTTACACCTCCACACTCCCAAGTACACCTCTGAGCCTCGAGTCACACCTCCGACACTCCCAGGTAAACTCGATACTCCCTAGAGTACACCTCTGACTCCCAGGTGCACCTCACACTTCCTCTGACCTCTAGGTATTCCTCTGGCACTCCCTGGTACCTCTGAGCCTCCCAGGTACACCTCAGGCCTCCCCTTACACCTCCTGACCTCCCAGGTACACCTCATTCACTCCCTGGTTTCCCTGACACTCCCAGGTACCTCAGACACTCCCAAGGTGCTCCTCTGACCTCCCAAGTGCACATCCTGACACTCCCAGACACACCTCCTGACCTTGCACCTCAGACACTCCCAGTACACCGCCCCAACACTCCCAGGTACCTCTGACACTCCCAAGTACACCCCTGACCTCCCAGGTACACCTCTTTTCACTCCCAGGTACTCCTCTGACACTCTCCTGGTACTTCTCTGACACCCCAGGTACACATCCAGACACTCCCAGGTACCTCTACGCCTCCCAGGTACACCTCAGACCTCCTAGGTACACCTCTCACGCTCTGACCAACACACCTCTCACACCTCCCAAGTACTCCACTGACATACCCTGGTACACCTCCTGACACTCCCAGGGAACACGTTCCTAACACCTGCTCCCAGGTACACCTCCGACCTCCCTGGTACCTCTGACACTCCCAGGTGCACCTCACCTCTTTTACTCCCTGGTTCTCCCCAGACACTCCCAGGTCACACCTCAGACACTCCCAGACCTCAGACACTCCAGGTACACCTTTGGCTCTCCCAGGTTCACCTCCAGACACTCCCAGGTACACCTCTCCACTCTCAGGTACACCTCTCCACACCTCCCAGGTTCTCCTGTGACCTCCTAGTAATTCTCTGACCTCCCGGGTACAGCTCAGACACTCCCAGGTGCACCTCCAGACACTCCCAGGTACACCTCCTGACATTCCGGGCACACCTCCCTGACTCCCAGGTACACCGCTGACCTGCCAGGTACACCTCTGACACTCCCATGTACACCTCCACAACCTCCCAGGTACACTCACCGGCCTCCCAGGGTACTCCACTGCACTCTCCCTGGGTACACCCCTGGCCTCCCAGGTACACCTCTGACACTCCAAAATGTGTACACCTCCTACACTCGCAGGTGCACCTCCGACACTCTCCCAGGTGCACCTCCCCACACCTCTGGCCTCCCAGGTGCCACATCTGACATTCCAGGTACACCTCTGACATACTCCTGACACTCCCAGGTACACCTCTGACACTCCCAGGTACACATCTGACACCCTGAGTACTCACTCTGTCACTCCCTGAATACACCTCATACCACTCCCAGGTACACCTCCAACCTCCCAGGTCACTCCCAGACACTCCCAAGGTACAATCCCGACACCAATTACACTTCTTACCTCCCAAGGTACCTCTGGCCTCCAGGTACACCTCTGACCTCCCATGCCTGCTCCCACTGCTCCCTGGTACCCCCTGTCCAAAGTACACACCTCTGTTGCACTCCCAGGCACACCTCCTGTCACTCCCAGGCACACCTCTGACACTCCAGGTACACTCAAGACACTCCCCAAATTTTACCCCACCCCTGACATTTCAGAGTACACCTCTGACCTCTCCCAAATTACACCTCGACAATCCCATGCACCTCACTCCACACCCCAGGTACTCCTGAGACCTCCCTAGTACACTTCTCCCCGACACCCCAGGTACACCTCAAGACACTGGCCACCTCCTGGCCTCCCAGGTACACCTCAGACCTCCTAGAGTACACCTCACACACACACTCCCAAGTACACTGTACCTCCCAAGTATTCCACAGCACACCCTGGTACCACAACCACACAGGAACAACACACGTTCAACACTCCCTACACACAAGACCACACCTCTGACCTCCTGGTATCTCACAGCACTCCCAGTGCACTAGCACAGGTACACCTCTGACACTCAACAGCTACATGCAATATGTATGTATGCTGGATTATCCGTATTATCAACATGTATATATATGTGCTCCATTATATATTTATTCAGCCTAGCCCCAACAACGTGTCAATGTTAACCATATCCCACACGCTTAAAAGTGTATTACTGGCGCATGGGCTACTAATATCACTTGCCACACGTCGTCTATAAATGATCGACCAAAAGCCTTCAGGGAGCAGTGCTACCCACCTCTGTGTACATACTCTTATCAGTAAACCAGACTACACAAACTCATACAGGTGTTTGTGTTCTCTCCTGCCTATATAGAACTTATTACCCATATCACTAACGCAGTGAGTAGGATTACTTGATGGACACACAGTGATTAAGTACAAGTTTGTGAAGCGGCTGATGGATCCCCGCTTAGTATCAGCACAGCGTCATCCTCGAAAAATTACTCAACTTTGAGCAGTAATAGTGAAGTATTGAAGTAAATTATTAATGTTTCATTACCATTCATAATGTGACCTTGTTCCAAAAATTCCAAGGTATACGGCATATTCTAGGCATTTGTAGAGGTAAGTTCAAAGCACACCTCACTCTAACCGTTTAACAGGAGCGACTGAGCTACTCCCTGTCTCCACCCCCTCCCTCCACAGCGCCGCCTCCACCCCTCCTCACAGCTGGGGCAGGGCGCTCTGCCTGCCTGGGACACACACATACATGTACTAACACTTCTGACCAGGCTTTCTCATGTATATTTTATATATACAAACTAATTATCAATGCGTAATTTAATACAAATTTTTGTCACATGAAATCTTGTTGATCGACAGGCTGACCGGTCAACACGATTTAAGACTCATATAGATAAAGTAGTTATGTCTCATGCCTTCGGCACGTGGACGCGCCTGGATGAGTCAAGCGGATGATAGTCCCCAGAGATGGATCCAGGCCGGCCCAGCTCCCACAACATCGCAACCCTTCACCCTCAACACCCAGCGTTATCTCCAGAATAATCCGCCTTCCAAGAAGTTTATGAGAGAGAGCCGCGAGGATAGACTCCACAGACGTTTGAAGCGGATGAGCACAAGCAAGCAGAGCCAGGAACAGACCACCAACGACAGAACGTGCACGGTTTGAAGCCCCGATATCTCCATATCACTGTTAACCAAGCCTGAAACCAACACTGCCTCGGTACTGAATGGTTCGACCACCTCATCCATGCTTCCTTCACGCCCCCAGCCCCACCTAAAGCAACAGCTCAAACACCGCCCATCTTGAGCCTGATGTAAATTTCCAGACTTTTCGCGATAGCGGCGGTAGGCTGATTATACTAATGGTGGATCTCCAGAGTTTGTCACAGCCATAAACAACTCATCCAGCTGCGTATGTGCCTGTCATGGATTCAAGCGTGTCTTAGAACATACGTTGCAGGTACCCCCAACCTCTTCGCTGTCCGTAGAGGTACTGGACGTTCTACAACAGCACATCAAGGACAACAGAATGAAGCTCTGCGCAGGAGGTGTTTAGCCTGCAGACAGATGGAAGGTGAGAATCTTTGACCTTTATGTACGTCTTAAGAGAGCCTCGGAAGAGGTAGATATATGTTAGGCCACCACCAGCAGTGTGAGGGCCAGTTGAAGCAGAGTGATCTTGATGGAGTGTTAAGGGCGAAGAACGCCAACGCCTCCCTCCCTCGACTCTTCCTCTTCTCTTCAGGATGTGTTAGACGATATACCAGCTCCTATGAGGCTGCCAGATTACCGCCACCTCTGCTCGACTCCCCTAGCTATACCGCGCTGTGTCCCTGAAGGACCGAAGTAAACCACCACGCCTTCGCCCACCACGTCCACGCCCAGTTCATTTTGTAACAACTGTGGTAAAGCAGCACGGAACACAGGCGTATCAGCCGCCAGTCTGCAGCAGTTGCGACCGTATGGGCCACCTGGTCGCTCACAGTCGATTGCCCAGCTAAATCTGAACCAAAGTGCAATGTGTGCAATCGTCCGGGCACTACGAATGTCACCCTACCACGCCAAAGGACCAGCGTCGGCCGGAAGCTTCAGCGCCCTTCTACACAGTGAGCCGCCCACAGTCGCCAAATCAAGGCAGACGATCCTGGACAAAGCCACGACCCATTTTAGGAGGTGTACTCCTCGCATCCAGGACCAAGCCCAGTACATCAGCAGTCCGTGACCCACGGCGGTGGTAATCACCCGTCTTCAGATTTTGCGACACCGGCGCTGATGCTGATCATCGGTCCCAACATTTGCGATGCGGGGCTCTTCCACGATCTAGGACCACCTCCCGAGACCTCTGCGTCACGGCAGATGGTTCCACAGATGGCACCCCAGCCCTGGGTTCACTCTATACACATATCACATCTGGCAACAGTTCGTGTCAGGCCTGGATTGACGTGCATAATGGTGTCCCGACTCCACTTCTGTCCTACAGACACTGTCAAGAGTTGGCCATCATCATCCCAGGACTCCCCAAACCTATTCTTGAGGTAGAACCACGCCAACATGAATTGCACGAAGGGCAGCAAACTACCCCATAGCGCCGCCCTCACCCTACACCTCCTGGCCAATGAGCACACCTCCCTCCCGTGAATTGTCCCTGCTGCTTCTCGTCCCCACGCCTTGAAACCGCCTCCACGACAGTCACTGTGGAGCCAGGCCACCAAACAGCGTGCACGACAGACCTGTGTTCCAACCTGGCATCGACCCCGACATCTCAATGCTGTCCAGGTGTGCAAAGCCCCCCTGCCACGTATTACAAACCCAGCCAGCAGCAGGTACCCTTCAGGTGACAACCCACCGCCCTTTGAGTCTGTCGGCCGACTTTTCTGTGTGTCAGGAAAGTCCTTCCTGAGTTATCGTCGACCGTCTCTCCTGGTTGGCCGGTTGTCATCAAAGGGCCGGTAATGACACGACATCTCACCGCCACCATCAGCAAAGTTCCACACTACTTCCCGTGACGTGGGCGTTCCTGTACGCCTGCGAACCGAGGAGACTCAGTTCACAAACCGGGACTTCAGCGCGTTCTCGACCGACCAGGCGAAGCGTAATGTGCATCGCCCATTACCCGCGATCCAAAACGGCCACGCTGAGGCTGCTGTCAAATCTTTGAAGCACACCTCATCACAAGGTAGCCCCTTTTTGAGAATAATTTCTTCAGGCCTTCGACCAAGGTCTTCTTGAACTCCGCAACACCTAACTACACCGGACGCTCCCCTGCCCAGGTTTTTGTATGGACGCCCCCCTTCGTTTACGTGTCCCTGCTCACCACAATCCTTCTCCAAAAGGGTGGCAGGCAGACAGAGATTGTGATCGCCAGAGCCGCCGAACGTGTTCAGGACTTCGTGCCACGCTACAACGACCACGCCAGTTCTCTCCCCAGGTTGATGTCGTACCCAAGTCCGTGTTCAGGACCCGACCTCCCTACGTTGGAACAAAGTAAAGCGTAATCACCAGATTACCAACAGTCACAGGACTACCAGGTGCAGTAACCAGTAATCGTGTGTGGTGGAAGAACCGCCGTTCTCTCCCCACCGTAATGCCTTCTGCTGACCCCGCCACCAGTGTTCATTCACACCGCTTACAGTGATAAAATTCCCTCGACGTAAAAACAGATCCAGAAAAGAGTCGCTCAAGACTCTGCTATAGGCGGCCGGGAAGGTGTATGTATAATGATGGATTAACCATGTATGTATATATGTATATTATCCCCATTTATATTTATTCAGCCTGGCCAGCAGCGTGTGGCAATATTATTACCATATCCCACACGGCAATTAATGTGCTGGCCATGGGCTGCTAATGTATCACTTGCAGCCATAATCTATGGTAGTTGACCAAGGCAGCTAGGGCAGTGCTACCACCTCTATTACATACTCTTATCCAGTAAACCAAACCTACAAAACTATACAGGCATTTGTATTCTCTCCTGTATATAAAACTTATTACCCAGAGCACCTAACAAGGCACACCTGTTTTCCACTCCTGGTTTTCCCCTGACACTCCCAGGAAACTTCAGGCTCCATGGTGCTCCTCTGACACACCCAAGTGCACCTCCCAGGCACTCCCAGGCACACCTCTGACACTCCCAGGTACACCTCCAGACACTCCCAGATCAATGCTGGGCCTCCCAGGTACACCTCTGACACTCCCAAGTACACCTCTGACCTCCCCAGGTACACCTCTCACACACTCCCAGGTACTCCACTGACATTCCTGGAACATCTCCTGACACTCCCAGGTACACCCTTGACCACGGCCAGGTACACCTCCGACACTCTCCCAAGACCTCCGACACTCCCAGGTACACCTCCGACACTGTCAGGTACACTTCTTACACTCCAGGTACACCTCCTGACCTCCCAGGTGCACCTCTGACACTCCCAGGTACACCTCCTGGCCTCCCAGGTACACCTCCGACACTCTCAAGGTACACCTCTGACACTCCCCATGTGCTCCACTGACACTCCCTGGTACACCCTTGGCCTCCCAAATTGCCCTCTGACCTCCCAGGTACACCTCTGACACTCCCAGGTATGACCTCCAGACACTCCCAGGTACACCAGATGCAACCAGGTACACCCAGACACTCCCAGGTACACCTCCCAGGCCTCCCAAGTACACCTCCGACACTCCCTGGCACACCCCTGACACTCCCAGGTACACCTCCTGACGCTCCCAGGTCACCTCCTGACACTCCCAGGTACACATAGACGCTCCCAGGTACCCAGATACTGGTACACCCAGACACTCCCAGGTACACCTCGGCCTCCCAGGTACACCTCTGACACTCTCTGGTACACCTCTGACCTCCCAGGTACACCTCTGACATTCGAGATTACACCTCCCACTCCCAAGGTGCACCTCTGACACTCCCATGTACACCTCCGATACTCCCAGATAAACCTCAGCCTCCCCGGGTCTGCCTCCGACACACCCAGGTACAACTCCGAGGCACTCCCAGGTAAACCTCCCGATACTCCTGGGTCCACCTCAGCCTCCCAGGTACACCTCTGACCCTCCTAAGAGTATTCTCTGACACTCCCTAGTACACCTCTCACGACACTCCCAGGTACATCTCCGACCTACTCCCTGGTACACCTCTGACGCTCCCAGGTGCACACACCTCTTTTACCTCCCTGGTTCCCTCCCAGAACTCCAGGTACACCTCAGACACTCCTAGGAACACCTCAGACACTCCCAAGAATACACCTCCTCACCTCAGGTACACCTCTCCACCTCCCAGGTTCTCACTGCTGACCTCCCCTAGTAATTCTCTGACACTCCAGGGTACAGCTCAAAGACCTCCCAGGTACACCTCAGACCTCCCAGGTACACCTCCTGACATCCCAAGGTACACCTCTGCCACACCTCCAGACACTCCCAGATACACCTCTGGCCTCCCAGGTACACATCTGACATTAGGTACACCTCCTGACGCCTCCCAGGTACACCTCTGACCTCCCAATGTCACACCTCCAACACTCCCAGGTACACACCTTTGACCTCCCTGGGTGCTCTCATGCTCCTGTGTGTGATGATTGCTGCACATATATGTGCCACCACTGCCTTTTTTGCGCGCGTA
>NW_024730654.1:0-14086 GCF_018991925.1 Homarus americanus
GACCGGCCGACGCCCATCACTATGCCCACCTTGTCCCAACGTGTCGTCGTCGGGTCCTGGACGCGGGCAAGGGCACCAATCTCCAGTGGCTGAAGAGGGCGGGCATGGTCGTCATACCGAGCCTTGGCGTCCTGGGCACGTGAAGCGGCGCGGCGGTCGCAGCTCTCGGCTCTGGTCTGCCACTCCTTCGCAAAGGCCTTGGCGTGTGCAGGAACGCAAGAGCGGAGAGGGTGACCATACAGGATCTGGGCAGGGGAGCGTCCTGTGTGGGTGGGAGTATTACGTAACTCCAGGAGTCCTTTGTCAAACGCCTCACAGTCTATGTTGCCTGAAGGGGCCACCTTGAGGATAAGGTGCTTGACTGTCTTGACCGCAGCCTCAGCATGGCCGTTTGACTGTGGGTAGTGGGGTGTTGACACGATGTGGCGGACTCCCCAACGCTCCAGGAATCCTGTGAAGTCCCGGCTGGTGAACTGTGGCCCACCGTCCGTCCGCAGACGTACGGGGACGCCCAGGTCACGAAAGAGGTGCCGGAAGTGGCGAATGGTGGCCGCGGACGTCGTGTCCGAGCCACAGATTACCACCACAGGCCAGCCAGAGAGTCGGTCGGCGACAACTAGGAAATGTTTCCCAGCTGTGCTGAAGAAATCAGCCGACACGGACTCGAAGGGCCTGGTGGGTTCGTCGTCGCACAAGAGGGGCTCTTGCTGTTGACTGGGCTGCATGATCTGGCACGGCTCACAGGCACGGACCGTATTGACGATATCTGCGTCAATGCCGGGCCAGTACACAGCCTGCCTTGCGCGGCACTTGGTGGCCTCTGCTCCACGATGGCTGTCGTGTAAGCGGGTCAGAACGCGACGACGGAGAGCTGCAGGGACGACCACACGGGCACCGTACAGGACGAGGTCCCCATCTGCGTAGAGGTCCTCACGTATCTTCCAATACGGGCGTAGGGCGTTGTGGAGGTCAAAACGGTCGCGAGGGAACCCAGTCCTCACACTCTCCAAGAGCTGAGTGTAGGAGGGGTCGTCGCGTGCCGCGGTCCGTAGTTCCTCAAGGGCCAGATCGCTGTCGGGTGGCGACACTGAGGCCTGGGTGCTGGCGAGGGACTGTACGGCCTGCAAGGTGACGATGTTGCTGACGGAGAAACCGGCCTCGGTGCTGAGCATCTCGTCTTCAGGTGTAGGGCGGCTGACTGGGGAGCGGGAGAGGGCATCCGGGATGCACAACTCCTTACCTGCGCGCCAAGCCGCGGTGAAGACGAAGGCCAAAATCTTCTCCTTCAGGCGCTGGAGGCGGGGATTCTCGATGGCGTCCAGCGAATAGTGGTTAAGAATGGGGACCAAGGGCCTGTGGTCTGTGATGAGGTCGAAGTGCTGTAGGCCAATCAAGTAGAACTTGCACTTCGATAAGGCCCATACCACTGCCAGCAGCTCCAGCTCGATGGTAGCGTAGCGAGACTCAGCATCGGTGAGGAAGCGAGAGCCACACTGTACGAGCCGGTACTTTCCTCCACCGTGATCCTGGAGAAGGGCGTAACCAACCCCGTACAGGCGCGAGGCGTCTGTCTGGAGGACGGTGGGGAGCGCTGGGTCGATAGTAGCGAGGATAGGTGGACTTGACAGGGCCTCCTTCACCTTATGAAAGGCGAGGTCGTGGTCAGGGGTCCACGTGAACGTCCTCTTGGGGCTCATCAGGGGGCGGAGAGGCCCGGCAGCGACGGAGACGTCAGGAGAAAATTCTGCCAGCTGGTTCACCAGGCCCATGAAAGACCTGAGATCCGTAAGGTTGGCAGGTTTCGCAAAGTCCGCTATGGCGCGAACTTTCTCCGGGTCCGCAGCAATGCCATCCCTTGAGAGTCGGTAGCCGCAGAAAGACACTGCAGGTGTGGCCAAGACGAACTTCTCGGCATTCAGAGTGATGCCGTGCTATACCTGGTCAGTACCTCGTCGATGCGGCGAAGATGCGTCAGGTAGTCCTCATCGTAGAGGAGGACGTCGTCCACTACCTTCACGCAGTTGGTCACGCCTTGAAGTGCAATGTCACCACGGAGACAGAAGGCGTCCCCCATAGCAGCGAATCCCATAGGGCCACGGCAGTAGCGGAAGCGTCCGTAAGGCGTGATGAAAGTGGTCAGTGGCTGATCCTCCTTCTTCATTGGGATCTGCCAGTAACCACAGAGGGCGTCCATCGTCGAGAAGTGCCGTACCTTCGGATCCACACTCCGTATAGCTGCAAAAGGTGTGGGTGAAGGGTGGGCGGGACGGGACACCTGGCTATTAAGCTTAGACAAGTCGGTAGTAATCCGCACTCCACCGTTAGTCTTAGCCACAGCAACTAGAGGGTGGCACCAAGGGGATGGGTCGTCACCAACGGGTACGATGACACCCTGGGCCACCATGGAATCCAGTTCCTTCTTGACTGAATCCCTGAAGGCGAGAGGAATCAACCGGGGAGTGTGTATGGCAAACGGCTGTGCATCTTCCCGCAGGTGTATCCTCATAGGCGGACCCGCCATAGCCTTCAGTGGCGCGGTCCGTAGGGCCTCCTTCGTCACCAGCACATCCGAGTACTCCTTCAGGAAGTAGGCCCTTGCGGCTGAAGGAGACGTCTCGCTGTGAAGAGGAAGCAGCCGTGACTTGGGTGGAGGCGGGGAGGGAGTGGACGCGGGTTCTGGGCAGCTCTGTGTGGCAGCGCCAGGCACGTCGCTCGTCGACTCACGCACCCTGCTGGTGGTGTAACGAGCAGCTGGGATCTGCTCGGGAAAGTCTCTGGGCACCACGCCTAACTCCTTGCAGTGCTCCCACGACAACAAGGGTGTAGCGAGAGTAGGCTGCACGTCGATCCATCCGTGACACGACCCGTCGCCGTAGGTGATCTCTGCTTGAAAGGAGCCCACAGCGTCCGGCATCTGGGAACCGTCCGCATTGTAGTACAGCAGCTGCGGCGGTGGTCCCAGGTCACGTTTGGTGAGGCCCAGTTTCTGGAGGTGCTTCAACCCAATCACCATAGTATCAGCGCCGGTGTCCGGTATCACCTCTATGTGACCCGACACATCACCGTGTGTGACGGCGACGCGGATAGTAGGGGAAGAGGTAGCCCTGGGGCGTGTGGTCAATTTTACCCTCCTGATGTGACTCCGCTGCTGCTTGGGGCTGCGTGGGCCATCTGGAGGGGGCTGCGTGCGAACCACCCCGATGGAAGTGCGCTGCTGTCCTCCTCATCTCGGGCTTTTGGGCTTGGGTTGGCGGCAGCACTTGTAGTGTCCATAGCGACCGCAGGCCTGACACTTGTGGCCTCGTGCAGGGCACCTGTCTGTGTTAGACCAGTGGCCCTTACGGTCACATCCACGACACAGTGCGTCGGCGGCCGGGCAGGTCTTGGGGCCATGCTGCTTTCCACAGCTGCCACAGGAAGCACTAGGCGGAGGCGTGGAAGAACGTGTGGCAGCCTTCGTGTTGTTGGCCGCCTTCTTACCCTTCTTGTACTGAGAGATTGCTCTCACAGCAGGAGGGGCCCGTAAGGCAGAGGTGGCGGACTTGGTGGCCTCGTATGACCGACATTCAGTCACTACCACCTGGAATGTGGAGGAAGCGTCCAGGGGGATGAGTCGCTGCATCAACTCTTCGTGCCTGACACCTGTCAAGATCCCGTGCTTGATCCAGGCTTCCTCACATTCCCGGCTGTGCGCCTTGCAGACGTCGATCTCCTCTGACAAACTCTTCAAGCGTACAAAAAAATCGTCAAAGGATTCGTTCTCCGCCTGCTTGCAGCTGGTGAAGGCACGGCGACGCAAAGCCTCGTTGTTCCGACCTTTAACGTGCTCCTGTAAAAGGTCGAGCACATCCGTCACTGAAGATGTAGAATCGGGAGGCACTTGCAACGTGTGCTCCAAAACTCTCTGGGTCTCCAGCGACAAACACATCCGCAGTTGGATGAGCTGTTTGTTTGGAGGCATGCTATCAAGGTCCACCATCGTGGAGTAATCTGTCCAACGCCGCCTCCACTCACGAAAAAGCTGAAACGTGACGTCTGGTGAGAGGGCGGGTGCGGGTTGAACAGATGCCTTGGGAGCTGTTGGGGTAGCAAGGGTACCTGCAGGACGCTGGTCTGGTGGAGGAGGGAGGGTACTGGCGCCTATATGCGCGCTACCTGCGAGTGAGGGAGGGTGGGTTAGCGCCAGTGTCGCCAATAGTGCCTCAAAACGCAACTTTTCCTCCTCTCTTCGTGTCTCCTCCCTCTGAAGTTCCATCTCTCTACGTCTCTCGTCCCGGTCGTCCATCCACCTCAGAATTGTGGCAATGTCCGTCACTGGAGGTGGAGAATGAGAGTCTGCGCCCGGTGGAGGAGAAGGTGGTGGGGAGTCGTGTCTCCCATCTTGACGTTGTCCCTTCTTACCTTCCATCTTTGTGTGTGCGTGGACTGCACTGTTTAGTATATAAAGTGGAGCCTCAACAGCTCGAACCACATATATATGACATAAACAGTGCAGAGATCACGCATATAGTCCACTGTTCTGTCCGTGAGCGAGTGCGTGCGTGTGTGTGTGTCTGAGCGATTGCTTCGTGGTGGCCTTAATGCCGGTGGCTGGAGACGCGGCGGGAGTGAGACCGTCAGTATCACCCGGGATGTCACACGAGAAGGGTGTACGCCTGCGTGCTCCGTGGGTACCACCAAAAACAGGCCAATGCTCAACTCTCAGCTCTAGACACACACTAATACACTGACACTAACACTGCCACCGTCACTAAAACGCACTGTGACGGAGCAACACTGCACATCGCGGCGAAACACAGCGCAACACAACACAACACACTATGAGTCGACGCGCATGACGCTCATCACCGGCAGACGTAACTGTCTCGGAACAGTTCACACACTTTGTAAGTCAATAGATCCTAGGCACTGCGCCATGGTGGTTACAAGTTCCCCAAAGAATGCAGTGATGGGTAGGGAAACACTGTGTAACACTGAAGTCCGTTTATTATGGATGAGAGAAATACAAGTGGTGACTCGCGTGTGCCATGCACGGCTCACACAGTCAGACTGAGGCTGCCTTGCCATATGGCAGCCTCGGGGCAATGTTGCCACATAACGTGCCTGCAGTGTTACCCGCGTGATGATGTCTCCTCTCGTGCTACTCGGCACAGTAGCTTATATACAGGGTTGCTACTCGGCACAGTAGCTTATATACAGGGTTGCTACTCGGCACAGTAGCTTATATACAGGGTTGCTACTCGACACAGTAGCTTATATACATAACCTACACTATTTATCATAGAGTATGTGAACAATATCGACGCCATATTGGTTACCATCTTTGAGTCATATAATTAGTTAGCTACATAGTGTTAATTATTTAGTTAAATAGGAAAAAATAATCTACTAGCGTGTGTTGTGACCAAAATAAATTAACAATGTATTTACTTTCTCCTCCAGGGGGCACTAAGTCTAGAGAATTGACACAATTGACATCTACATAAAGTGACTGACCAAGGGTAGATATTGGCTACATTTTGTGTTACTTTGAGGTCGTAAGAACACACAGAGCTGCTCTTAAGGATGTTTACCACAATACACCTCAACCAGTTTCTCATTCACTAAGGTCAAACAATAAATCTGGTTCACAAGATACACAGTAAATTTTATTAGAATACAATAATCAATTACTGTATTATTGTATTGAGGCGAATAGTCTTATGGTGTTAAGATGTGTTCTTAAGCCACGAAGGTAAACAAAAGGTATTCAATATCTGCCTTGGTTGACGATGGTCTGTAGATGTTAGCAAGTCCTCCTCCTCCTGCTCTCGAGTAAGGTAAGGAAGGCCTCACCTGACCAAAATTGTTAATTAAGATAGATTACCTGAAGATTAACCCTCCCAGCTTATTTCAACTAATAATTAACCTAACGCTACCTGGGAAATTAAGTTAGGTTAGATTAAGTTAGGTTAGGTTAGGTCAGGTCAGGTCAGGTCAGGTCAGGTCAGGTGAGGTGAGGTCAGGTCAGGTCAGGCAGTGCCAGTGTAGTTAATCTTGAGGTTAAATAAACTAGAGGCTAATCTTCACATGAGCCAGTAAGACACTTTGACGGAGTCGGTTACGTACAACAGGAAAGCTCTGATAACATATAATGTACAGTATATACCATTTAAGTTGCGTCAGCAGCTCTATACACCACTTATTGACTTACTCATTCACTGCCGTAGAAATATTTACTTCTCTATCAGGTTTCTATATGGTTCCCAGTCATTATAATACGACCTTGTAAAGTCAAATGATCTAAATTAAACTAAACGTATCCAAATTAAACTTATTAGCTAACAAATCCTTCTAAAACACGATATATGCAAATCAAAAGTTCTAAATTCAACTTAACTTATCGTTATATAACTATTATAACTAAACCATTTTAATTAAACCTAACCTAAACACCTCAAGTGCCACAAACAGAAGGAAAAAACACCTTTAATATTATCGTGTAAGAGGCCCCTGTAACCCACTAACTCCAGGTAATGCATCTATATCAATCTACCTGCGTTAGAAGCTCTATACGTGGCTATGATCGTTACCCACTGCTGGAGAACATTTGTACTTCTATAATTACCCCTGGAGAAACAATGCACCAATTTACGATTTATTTATTTTATTTTTCATTTATTTTTTTATTCTTGGTCCATACTGTAAACATCGCCCGCTTGTGAGTCCCGTCAGCCATTTTGTTCTAACTTTCGGGGATTCTAAAATAAGCTATAAATAAATAAATAAATAAATAAATAAAACAAGCATCTTTTGTTTTTCTAACCCATGAGCTGTGAGTCTTCACTATATACTTCAACATTACTGTAACCTAAGGCTAGAGAGGGTGTGTACAGTACTAGTGGAGCCAAGACGAGAAGGTATTTCAAATCCCTAAAGGGTTTTACAAGTGGAGAGTCTTACAAGTGGAGGGTCTTACAGGTGGAGGGTCTTACAAGTGGATGGTCTTACAGGTGGAGGGTCTTACAAGTGGAGGGTCTTACAGGTGGAGGATTTTAATAAGGATAAATACAACAAGTCTTACAGTTGAATCAGCCAAGTCGAGGAAAACTCTTAAGAGTCATGTAACTTCTACCTGGTGTTACCTGTAATCAAGCTAAGGTATATGTTAAAAGAATATTATCTCGTTACTATCCATTCCTCTTCCACTATCCTGCGAGGTGGTGTATTAATAGGCACAGATACTCATGATAAAGAAGGAATAAAGAGAAAGACGCAAGATACCTATAAAATGCGAGAGAATATACCCACACATGCGTAATCCTAACCCATCCCAACCCAACCCAACCCTATCCTACCCTCAGCTTCACCACAGTACACAAAGTCATTCTTGGTATCAGAGTGACGCATAAACACCCTGTATCGCCTAAGACACATTTGAATCGGATGGTTCGTTGGCGGTTTTATTTCTTCGGTATAAACCAGTGAAGCAATTAGTTCGTGGGAACAGCGAGTCAAAATACTTCACATCAACTTCGTTTACGACCTCCAGCTGATATTTACTTCTGTTGTCTATATCAATCACATTTTATAATGAAAACAAAAATATGGTTAGTTACTTATAAATGAAAATAAATCATACTTAGATACTTAGGAGTGGGGAAAAAAGATACTTAAGATACTTAAAAATGAAAACACTCTTTGATACTTAAATTAGGACAAAATAAACGGACATAAAGATTTAACTATGAGCGGTGGATATTACGACATGTACCGGCTATCAATACAGAGGCGCTATTTAGCCGTGAAGTTCTCTCAGAAACCCAACAAGACAATATGTGGTCACGTAAAAATTTCAGGTTAATTTTTAACACCATCCGTCATTTTAAACCTTAGCACCTGTAGATTAAGAAAATATATGGTGATATTGTTTCTGATGGGATAAAGGTCGTATTTGTCCAGAGAAGAAAGAGAGGAAAAAAATCACTTGAGAGGCATGACGCACAGAGTGTCTAAGGTGATAAAAGATCATATACTACCATTTGGGTTTTCAAATTAAGTTCATTACATAAAATATCAAACTCCTAAAGATTACAAAAGAACAGAACACCATGAGCTCTCTACAGCTATTGTCAGCTGTCAATATGCTGATGTACAGAAGCTACACAATGTTATTGGTGACTGTAATCCCAGGAAAATTATGCTCTTATAAACTTGGTAACTGGAGCTGTAATGCCAGTGTTACGAACATCTCCACCCAGCACTACGAACCACGCCATCTATTGTCCTGATCTACCTACCCAGCACCACGAGCAACGCCATCTAGGGACGAGACACGAGTATGACTCGTCTTAGTTAACACTCCGGGGTTTCCCTTCTCCATATCCTGGTTGTTGCGTCACTTCCTCCATGTCTTCTTTGTGAGCTCCAATTCGAGGAGAGAGCACTTGGCTCTGGGAAGTGACCACAGGATCATCTATCCTCTAAACCTACGGTGCAGTGACTACCTACCGTCTTCTACAATACTCAGCCTTACTCGTCAGCCATCTCAGCTCCTCACTTAAGTATTTGTAACCTTGTATTGCCTCCCCCACGTCCACCTTGCTTCACGATTGTTTTATGTTTTATTAATATGTATATACTGAATATTTTGTTAAGGGATTTATGGTACTTTATTATACACAACGAAAACTCGCATCCTTTGTCTACCCTTTTATAGTCCGATTGTCTTTGTTTTTTTTTTTTTTGTTACCTGTTGGGATCTGGGTAGATGTATAACTATATTCTAAATCCCCAACTCGTAACAAATGGCGACCGTGACAGGACTCGACCTTAAGTACCATATTCCTTCCCCCCTAGTTACTCATTGTTAATTATTCCTCCCAGTCACTTCTGTTCACAATTGCTTTACGGTGGTTTAAAGTTTCCTTCATATGTGTGTGCATATATTGGTATTACCATACAGTAAGAGTGACAGACGTAGGATATTAGGTTCCAAGTGTCTGTAAAGGCTTTTCTGTTATTATTACCACGTGGCAGTCGTGTAATAGAATCTTATCGAGTGTAAGAAGAATCCGGATCTTTAATGCGTGCCCTCACTCCAAGAGTAGAGGCTGTTCCATAGTCACCCCATTTAGGGTGAAGTATTGATATCTTGGGTTGCCCCTTCTACCAGGACCCCATAATTATAAAGCCTCAATTATTGTTCTTCTCATTATCTCATTCAGGGTCAATCATACCATTTATCAGGGTTGTTAATCCGGATCTTTATATTAATGCCGTAATACGCCCTTCCTCTTTCAAGTATGTCAGGGTTGTTAATCCGGATCTTCATATAAATGCCGTAATACGCCCTTCCTCTTTCAAGTATCTCAGGGTTGTTAATCCGGATCTTTATATTAATGCCGTAATACGCCCTTCCTCTTTCAAGTATCTCAGGGTTGTTAATCCGGATCTTTATATAAAATGCCGTAATACGCCCTTCCTGCTTACTCAAGGGTTGTTAATCCGGATCTTTATATTAATGCCGTAATACGCCCTTCCCCTTTCAAGTCTCTTATCCTTATCTAAGGATCTTCTCAGAAGAACAATATTCAGAAGTGTAAATTCCCTAAGTATAACTTGGTAGTCCTGGAGGAGTGGAAGAGCAAGATACCATTTCACATCTTGAAGCATGTGGAGGAGCGTGGAGAGGTTAATTTAGGACGTGCGGCTGAGCTGGCTGATGAGTACGCCTTGCTGATGGAGTCACTGTGCCGTAGGGAACGTGGTACTTTCCAACATGTTAGGTCCTCCTCTGATGATAACCTTGGGGACGTGAGTGGTAGGTCGAAAGGTCCCACACCTACCCCCCCACCCTGATGCAACCAAGTTTACTTGTTCTTACTGTAAAAACCTCCAATGTCCCTTGATTACTGGGGAAGTGCAAATAGCCATAAGGAAAGACCCAATGCCTGTGTGCGGCATTCATTTATTATTGGGTAATGACTTGGTAGGAGATCTAGTGGTTCCTAACATAAAGACAGTCGACTCTCCCTTACCTGTCAACTCCACCACTGACCTTAAAGAAACTATTCCTAATCTTTTCCCATCTTGTGCTGTCACCCGGTCACAGAGTGTGCGTAATGGGCCCTCTTCATCTGAAACCACCTCCAATATCTTCCTACCCACAGAAGATCTGTACAATAAGACCATTAGTAAGGATGAGCTCATTACAGTTCAACAATCTGATCCATCTTTGTTCAAACAGGTGATGAAAGACCTCAGTGTGGACCATTGTACATCTTCGGCTTACCACCCACCGTCCCAAGGTTGCTTGGAACGGTTCCATCAAAACTTTCAAGTCAATGCTAATAAACTATCTCCCCTCAACTATATAGTCCATACTCCTGATCGCAGAAAAGATTCACAACTTGTTCACATTAATCTCATGAAACTTTACCATTCCAGGCAGTCAGAGGAAGACATCCCAGAGGCTATAAGCCTACCTGTATTGCATACCGTTTTGTCAGGGCCGGAGCCGGAGACAGATGACATGGACCTATTGGAGAATTTAGACTTCCCTCTACCTAAGGAAAACCCTGCTAACAGTCACATACTCAACAACTTGGATGAGTATTTTTCTGTTCTGAATCCATCTCAAGCAAAAGATCTCACTAAGTTATTATTAACATTTCCTAAAGTCACGTCAGACCTCCCAGGGTTTTGCAATATACTTAAACATGATATTAAGCTAATCTCAGATGATGTACAACCCATTAGGCAATCAGCATATCGACTAAATCCACAAAAAAAAGAGATTATGAAAAAGGAGGTAGATTTTTTGTTAAAACATAACTTAGCTGAGCCTAGTACCTCCCCCTGGGCTTCACCTTGCCTTCTCATTCCAAAACCCGATGGCACCTTTCGTTTCTGTACCGATTATCGTAAAGTGAACCAGGTCACTGTCTCAGACTCCTACCCTTTACCTTTGATTGAAGATATAATAGACAGCATAGGCTGTGCCAAATTTATCAGCACGGTGGACTTATTGAAAGGATATTATCAAGTGGGACTCGGATAGGGCAAAAATAATCTCGGCATTTATAACTCCCATTTGGTCATTTTCAATATTTGGTTATGGCGTTTGGCTTTTCTAATGCTCCGGCCACATTCAGAGGGCCATCAACTACCTTATTCGGACCTAGGTGGGACGTTCGCCTACCTGGATGACCTGGTGGTGGTGTCGGACAGGCTGGGACGAACATCTGGTGCGTTTGGAATACTGTTTGCACGACTGCAAGAGACTGGATTCACCATAAACCTGGCTAAATCTGCTTTGGGCGGACCTCAGTGACTTACCTGGGACATGTCGTTGGGCATGGTATGGTGTGAGACAAGGACGCAAACGTTAAAGCCATCTTGTCCTTCCCCACTCCCAGGACGAGGAAGGAACTCGTGCGCTTCCTGGGGATGCGGCTACCGTCGGTTCTGCAGTAACTTCTCCAGCGTGGCCGGACCCCTCACAGACCTTACCAGTTCTGCGGTCCATTACATCTGGAACCAGCACCACGAGCAACGCCATCTAGGGACGAGACACGAGTATGACTCGTCTTGATTGCTACTCCGGGTTTCCCTTCTCCATATCCTGGTTGTTGCGTCACTTCCTCCAAGTCTTCTTTGTGAGCTCCAATTCGAGGAGAGAGCACTTGGCTCTGGGAAGTGACCACAGGATCATCTATCCTCTAAACCACGGTGCAGTGACTCCCTACCGTCTTCTACAATACTCAGCCTTACCGTCAGCCATCTCAGCTCTCAGGCTCAGTGTTGGCAATAAAGCAGTGCCTGAATGTTACCTAGCCCACAAATAACCCTAGTCTTCACCGACCATAACTCCACTCAATGCTCATCCAAAACCAACAAGACCTCCAACCAGCGAATCCTCCGGCTGGGCTCTCTCAATTTAGCCCTATAATCTACAAGTCCGGCACATGTTGGGTCGATAAACTTGACGGCAGACTCCTTATCCCGAGCTCCAGTGGAAATGCACATTTCCAGACGCACCAGGTGATCACCTCGGCGATGAGGCCTTTTGGAGGGTGTTACGAATCCCTCCACCCAGCACTCACGCCATCTATTGTCCTGATCTACCTACCCAGCACCCCGAGCAACGCCATCTAGGACGAGACACGAGTATGACCTGCCTTAGCTACTAATTCGGAGGTTTCCTTCCCATAGTCCCGGGCTGCGCCACCTCCTCAGTCTTTATTGGCTCCAATTGAGTGAGAGAGGATCTAGCCTGGAAGTGACTCCACAGGATCATCTATCCTCTAAACCTACGTGCAGTGACTACCTGCACGTCTTCTACACACTCAGCCTTACTGCCAGCCATCCCAGCTCCTCACTTAAGTACTTGCATGTATTAACTCCCCATTCCACTTGCTTCAAGGAGATTGTTTTATGTTTATTAATATCATGTATATACTGTTAATGCTTAGGTTAAGTTTGGTTAAGGGTAATTTATAAGCTGAATATTTTGTTATGATTTATGGGTACTCTATTATATGGCCAACGTAAAAACTCGATCCTCGGTCTACCCTTTATAGTCCCATTGTTCGTTTTTTTATTGTTGTTACCTGTTGGGATCTGGGTAGACGTATGAACGAATCAAATCCCCAACTCGTAATATATATATATATATATATATATATATATATATAAATTTTTTTTTTTTTTTTTTTTTATATATTGAATTATGTTAAACGTAGGATTGTTGAATCAAATCATAGATCTCTATACAAAATTTTAAGCTATCTGAAAGTCAATTTTCATTTAACAAATTATATATAATAAATTGAAAATATTGTACAACTCAGAGGTACACCTATCAAATCAAAGCTGTGTCAATGGGGTAATTTAATCCCCAGGTAAGAAGGGTTGGTTCAGGCCAAGGTACGGTTAGAAGATTATCCCCAGTTGACAGACGGCTGCGGTCAGTCTGCCTCCACGTGTATATATTGTGTAATATTCTCTGTCTCTGTCGTTACCAATTGAGAAGGGCCTTTGATGAAACTGTATTAGCGTTTAAAATAAACTTTAAGTCTCCATGAGAATGTGGTTTTTTACCTTCATATATATAAAAAAAAATATATATATATATTGATAAAATCACACGGGAAAGAAACAACGTGTGATTTTATCAAGATTTATCTTATCCACGTTTTCATTGTGGATCTACATTATATATATATATATATATATATATATATATATATATATATATATTTATTTATTTATTTATTATCTGGGGCCCGCAGTGTGCATTGCCCCAGGCCGCACCCTCTAAGGACGACCCCAGTAGGTATCATAAGACAGTCAGCTACCCAGAAGATTAGACTGCCTGCAACTGCAAGGGGTGACCTAATCGAAATGTATAAATATCTCAGAGGGTACTACTCGGTCGAATGTACAGTAGCTAAAAAATATCTGTGCATACTCTCTAAAAACAAATGAGACCACAGACTATAGGTATTGGGATATGCGTGTTGTCTCCTTATACTATAAGAAAGTAATCACTAGATCGATTATTTTATTCCTATATGTCAACTCACTCTCTGTGATGGATACTGAATGGCGGTGGGTAAAGACACACATACCAACCCTCCCGAGACATCACGAGTTGTACGTATAATTTCGGAAGTCAGAAACTTTTTTTAGCTACTGTACAGCTTAAGGTTGAAGAAGCCACAAGTCCAGAAAACAGTGAGAGCAAACTTTTTTGAGTGAGAATTGTTTAATTCTTGGAACCATCTGCAGGAGTGTTGTGACGGCACCGAGTGTGAGCTCTTTCAAGACCAGACTTGAGCAACCTTGGAGCAGGTTCAGATATATTCAGAAGCCAGTACATGCCCTGTACTTGCCAACAAACGGACGTGACCAACTGGCCAAGTGGCAAAAGGCGAGTCAGTGGTGAAATGGATAAAGTAAAAGTAAAAGTGTGAGAATTGAGTCTTGAATGAGATCAAGGATTGTCCTCCTCAGAATGTGTGGTGAGATTCACCCGGTTTATTGTCCTGTCATTAAATCCCATGATGAGGGCCTGTGATCTGCAGTGTAATATTTGATAGTT
>NW_024730655.1:0-3019 GCF_018991925.1 Homarus americanus
ATATTATAATTAAAATATTATTATATAAACTTAATCAAATTTAGTTAAATTTTCACCACCTATAAAATCTTTAATAGATGATATTAATATACGTTTATAAGTAGAATTCTTTCCGAATTCATTATTAGTAAGAATATCAATAGGTATGAGATGTTGAGGAATTTTCCTAATATAATCTATAAAGCACATAAGAATATTGTACATGGGTATAGCTATTTTTTTGTATTTAATAATTGATTTTGTTTATTCAAGCCTGCTTTTTTACAATTATACATAAATAAACCCTTATGAATTATAAGTATGTATAGAAAATAATATTCTATTGTATTATTCCTAAGTTTAACAATAGTCCAATATAATGCATTATAGAATGTTTCATCCTGTAAATATTGTAAGTCACATTGATCTAGAAAATATTCTAGGCGTTTGATAACATTATCTCTGTTTGTGTTTAACCAATCAACTAGGGATTCATTTTCACTGAAAGAAAAAGTAGATATTGTAAACTTTTATATATTTTTGTATAATGGGTGGATATGTAATGTATTGATTCAGAACATAATTTATTCATGTGTGGTGTTGTATCATCATTTTTTTCTGGGGGTAAACAAGAGTACATTAATTGATACAAAAAAGGAAGAAAAATAAATTTTTGGAGTCGAGAAAGTAAACCAATTTCCTTTAGAATTAATATTTGATATAAAGAACACTTTAGTGTTGTTTCCATAGACATTTGATTAGGTTTATGAAATAATAAGACATTCAAAATTTCACCTAAAGTATGAAACATAATTTCAAAACTAATTGACATATTGAAATATATAGGTGTTGACATATTTTCTTTTTGAATTTGTAAAAATGCCTTAAAGGCCCAGACATTATTATCGTTCTCGTTACTAATTTGCTTAATAATAAGATCGCGACAATCGTAAATCTGTTTCTCTACAGAGAGAGTGGCTTTCTGACACCAGTCATTAATATTATCACTAAAGGATTCTTTAAATTGGATATCTGCAGTTTTTATCTTTTTACGTTTTTTGTGTTTATTGAAATTTGCATTGGCTGTATTAGAATTTAAAGTCTTATTAAATAAATTTCTAAATGTTGATGTTAATTGTGGCATTATAACTTTAAATAACTGTAAAATTGACAAATTCTCTTCGTCTATTAAGCCATCTTCATTGTCTTCCCAAAAACTTTCTAATGAATCAGCAGTTATATTAAAGAGATCATGTATTGCCTCTAACCCGGTAGTCGGTTTTCCTACAAATAAATTATCTCTACAGTATAACCAAAAACTATTGGGAAAATCTCGGAATACATCTCTATTTTATTTAGGATATGTATAAACCAATTTAAAATTTGCCTAGGATTAATGAAAAGATTCGTGTCTGTTTCATTAATATTGTCTGTTATTTTTAAAATACTGGCTGGTAAACATCCACACATAACAGGATTAGTTTCATTATTTGATTTTTTTTCTATAGACGTGCAAAGTTGATCAATTAGAAATTTTCTATTACAATATTCTATAAATTTAAGGCGATTAATTTCTATATCTTCGATATTTGTATCTAATTGTCTCATAATATTAACATAATCTATATTTTAGGTATTTGTTGGGCTCTGAGTTTTGAAAATTATGTAAGATCCAAAACCCTTTATCTAATATTATCATTATAAAAATTTTGATGAGAAAAATATTAAAATTTTTTTAATTTTGTAGTTTATTTTTTTAAATAATAAAATAGATAAATAATAAGAGAAATAAAATGTTAGATTATATAATTCTATCACTTATACTTCTATTATCACGTTCGCTTTACAATAATGTTATATAAGGATGCAAAAATTTAATACATGATAAGAGAACACAGTCTATATATTTCTAAATATGTTGCAAGGATTATGTATCAATACTAAGTATTGTAATGATGTATTTAATTACAGAAATAATGAAAGGATACTGAAGATGAGTAACCTCCCCTTCCAGCCTAGAATCTAGAATTATTATTTTCCTACTCAAATATTTATATCTGTTCCTGACTTAGTTATTTAGTTTAGTTAGCTACCTGCCTGAATGATGGAGAAGAACATCTAATATTTAATTTAATGAAAAGTTATCTGTCTATTCAAGTAATTCCATGATGAATACAATAATTAAAACCCTTGAAAACTGTGATGATGATAATTATCATTTGGAATGTTTAGAAATATTTACATACATCCTTCATTAAAAATAAAATGATATAACCTTGATACAAATGTTCCAATAATATGGGAGATAATGATGATATATTGGTTGAAAAGTTTATTATTTACCCAATCATGGTGAGTCCTTATTATTACTATTTCTATTCAATTATGGTTGGCATCAACCCCCAATATTTTAGTGAAAATGGTCAAATCATTGATATTGATTATTTTATTCCTTTTATTGAGGATAAACAAGATATATATTTCACCTATCAAGTAAACAAAAATCTTTTATATCATAGCCTTCATAATCACATCAAATGATAAATAATTCAGTTAGTAAATTATAATACATCAATGATTAATGATAACATAGAAAGTGATATTTTCATGATATATATTCAATCATAAAATTTTACTCAGTATGAAAGTCAAAAATAAAAATTGACCGACCTACTATTCAACACAACAGTACAACTCTGTTTCCAAATATCAGACAATTTTTAGGTATTAGTGTTTTAAATATAGAGTTAATGATAGGGGTATAGTGTTTTATTTAATATGTTTGAAGATTTTAATGATAAATTACGCCATTACCGATAACATATTTTTTATCAATTTGAGATCTAACAGTTAAATTGTTATCGTTTTTAATAATAATTGATCGATTATTGTTGTTAAGAAATCAAATATAAGTATTTCACCATCAATAGGCACTTTTTGATAAAATGGTATATGTGGATGGATTGTTTCTTCATGAATTGATGAATTCATTTATAAATATTTACTAATGATTGAAGTATGAAGAATATAATAATTATAG
>NW_024730656.1:0-16433 GCF_018991925.1 Homarus americanus
TACACTCCTGGTTCTTCCTGACACTCCCAGGTACCTCCAGGCACTCCCAGGTACACCTCTGACACTCCCAGGTACTACTCTGACCTCCAGGTACACCTCTGACATTCCCAGGTACCTCTGACACTCCCAGTTACAGCTCCGACACTCCCAGTTACACCACCCCCTGACACTCCCAGGTACACCCTGACTCCCCAGGTACACCTCTGACACTCCCAGGTACACCTCTGACACTTCGGATACACCTCTGACACCGCCTGAGCCCTGCACCTCTGACCTCCCAGGTACACCAATGACACTCCCAGGTACACCTCTGACACTTCCAGCCTTGCACCTCCTGACCTCCCAGGTACCTCTGACAATCCCTGGTGCACACCTCTGATACTCCGAGGTACACCTCTGACACTTCAGATACCTCTGGCCTCCCAGGTAAACCAATGATACTAACAGGTACACTGCCTCTGACACTCCCAGGTACACCTCCCGTGTGCTCCCAGGTACCTCGATACTCCCAGATACTATCAAGACACTCCTGGTTCACCTCTGACACTCCCTGGTTCACCTCTGACACTCCCTGGTACACCTCTGAGAATCCCAGGTACACCTCTTCCCTGATCCTGGTTCTCCCCCTGACACTCCCAGGTGCCTCCAGACACTCCCAGGTACACCTCCTGACACTCCCAGGTACTATCCTGACACTCCCAGGTCACCTCTGACACTCCCAGTGCACCTCTGTGCCAGTTACACCTCCCGGCTTGTGCTCCCAGTTGCACCCCTGACGCCTCCCCAGGTGCACCCCTGACACTCCCAGGTGCACCTGATGCTCCCAATTGCACCTCTGACACTTCAGATACAACTCTGACCTCCCAGGTACACCAATCACCTCCCAGAGTACAAATCTGGCTTACTCCCAGGTACACCACTGACACTACCAGGTTCACCTCCGACACTCCAGGAACACCTCTGACACTCCCAAGTACACCACCAACGCTCCCAGGTACACCTCTCACACTTTCAGACACCTCTGACACTCCCAGGTACCCCTGACACTTCCGGTACACCCCTGACACTTTCAGGTTACCTCTGACACTCCCAGTTACACAATGACACTCCCAGGTACACCACTGACACTCCCAGGTACCTCTGATACTCCCAGGTACACCTCTGACACTCCCAGGTACACCGCCGAACCTGCCAGTACACTCAGACACTGCCAGGTACCTTAGACACTCCCAGGTACAGCTCAGACACTCCCAGTTACACCTCAGCTCCCATGTGTGCCTGTGACACTCCCAAGTGCACCTCTGACACTCCCAGGCACACCTCTGACACTCCCAGGTACACCCTGACACTTCCAGGTACACCCTGACACTTCCACACCTCTGACACTCCCAGTTACACCAATGACCTCCAGGTACACCACTGACCTCCCCTGGTACACCTCAGACACTCCCAGGTACACCAGACAGCCTCCAGTGCACCTCCTGACACTCTCAGGAACACCTCTGACACTCCCAGGTACCTCCTGACACTCCCAGGTACACCTCTGACCTCCCAGGTACACCTCTCCAGCCTCCCAGGTACACCTCTGACACTCTCAGGTACACCTCTGACACTCCCAGGTACACCTCTGACACTCCCAGGTACACCTCTGATACGCCAGGTATACCTCTGACCTCCCAGGTATACCTCCTGACACTCCCAGGTACACCTCTGACACTACCAGGTACACCTTTGACACTCCAAGGTACTCCTTTGACGCTGCCAGTTACTCCTCCGACACTCCCAAAACACCTCTGACCTCCCAGGTACCTCTGACCTCCCAGGTACACCGCTGAACACTCCCAGGTACCTCTGACACTCCCAGGTATACCACGCAGCACTCCCAGGTACACCGCCGTCACCTCCCAGGTACACGCCCCAGCACTGCCAGGTACCTCAGACACTGCCAGGTACCTTCAGACACTCCCAGGTACAGCAGACACTCCCAGTTACCTCAAACTCCATGTGTGACCTGTGACCTCCCAAGTGCACCTCTGACACTCCAGGCACCTCCCAGGTACCGCTGACACTCCCAGTTATACCGCTGACACTGCCAGATACACATATGACACTCCCAGGTACACCTGACACTCCCAGTTACACCTCTGACTATCCCAGGTACACGTCCAGGCACTCCTGTGACACTTCCAGTACACCCCTCACACTTCCAGGTACACCCCTGACACTTCCAGGTACACCTGACCCTTCCAGGTACACCTCTGACATTCGCAGGTACCAGCCAGCACTCCCAGGTACACCTGACACTTCGGTTCACCTCTCAACCTCCCAGGTGCACCTCCTGATAATCCCAGGTACACCTCTGACACTCTCAGGAACACCTCTGACACTCCCAGGTACCTCTGACACTCCCAGGTACACCCTGACACTCCCAGGTACACCTCTGATCTCCCAGGTACACCTCTGACACTTCCAGATACAACTCTGACACTCCCAGGTACCAATCACACTCCCAAGTACAACTCGGCACTCCCAGGTACACCACTGACACTACCAGGTACACCTCTGACACTCCCAGGTACTCCCTTGACGCTGCCAGGTACTCCTCCGACCTCCCAGGAACACCTCTGACACTCCCAAGTACCAATGACACTCCCAGGTACACCTCTGACACTTCCAGGTACACCTCTGACACTCCCAGGTACACCTCTGACACTCCTAGGTACACCTCTGACACTCTCAGGACACCTCTGCACTCCCAGGTACACCCCTGACACTTCCAGGTACACCCCTGACACTTCCAGGTACACCTCTCACTCCCAGGTACACCAATGACACTCCCAGGTACACCACTGACACTCCTGGTACACCTCAGACACTCCCAGGTGCACCAATGACACTCCAGGCACACCCTGACACTTCTAGTTACACTTCTGACACTCCCAGGTACACCTCTGACAATCCCTGGTGCACCTCTGACACTCTCAGGAACACCTCTGAAACTCCCAGGTACACCTCTGACACTCCCAGGTACACCTCTGACACTCCCAGATACACCTCTGCAGCCTCCCAGGTACACCTCTGATACGCAGGTATACCTCTGACACTCCCATGTACACTTCTCACACACCCAGGTACACCTTTGACACTCCCAGGTACACCTCTCATACTCCCAGGTACACCTCTTACACTTCCAGATACACCTCTGACATTCCCAGGTACACCAATGATACTACCAGGTACACCACTGACACTCCCAGGTACACCTCCGATACTCCCAGGTACACCTCCGATACTCCCGGGTATACCTCAGACACTCCCTGGATCACCTCTGACACTTCCAGATGCACCTCTGACACTCCCAGGTACACCACTGACACTCCCAGTTACACCTCCGACACTCCCAGGTACACCCCTGACATTCCCAGGTACACCTCTGACACTCCCATGTATACCTCTGACACTTCCAGGTACACCCCTGACACTTCCAGGTACACCCCTGTCACACCCAGGTACACCAATGACACTCCCAGGTACAACTCTGACACTCCCTGGTACACCTCTGACACTCCCAGGTACACCAATGACACACTCAGGTACACCTCTGACACTTCCAGGTACACCCCTGACACTTCCAGGTACACCAATGATACTCCCAAGTACACCGCTGACACTCCCAGGTAAAACGCTGACACTGCCAGGTACACCTCCGACACTGCCAGGTACACCTCAGACACTCCCAGGTAAAGCTCAGACACTCCCAGTAACACCTCAGACACTCCCAGGTGCACCAGTGACACTCCCAAGTGCACCTCTGACACTCCCAGGCACACCTCTGACACTCCTAGGTACACCTCCGACAATCCCAGGTACATCTCTGACACTCCCAGGTACACTTCTCACACACCCAGGTACACCTTTGACACTCCCAGGTACACCTCTCATACTCCCAGGTACACCTCTGACACTTCCAGATACACCTCTGACACTTCCAGATACACCTCTAACACTCCCAGGTACACCAATGATACTACCAGGTACACTTCTGACACTCCCAGGTACACCTCCGATACTCCCAGGTACACCTCCGATACTCCCAGGTTCACCTCAGACGCTCCCTGGTTTACCTCTGACACTTCCAGATACACCTCTGACACTCCTAGTTACACCAATGATACTACCAGGTACACCTCGGACACTCCCAGGGACACCTCCGATACACCCAGGTACACCTCCGATACTCCCAGGTACACCTCAGACACTCCCTGGTTCACCTCTGACACTCCTTGGTTTCACCTCTGACCTCCCTGGTACACCGCTGACCTCCCAGGTACACCTCTTACACTCCCTGGTTCTCCCCTGACACTCCCAGGTACACCTCAGACACTCCCAGGTACACCTCTGACATTCCCAGGTACTACTCTGACACTCCCAGGTACACCTCTGACATTCCCAGGTACACCTCTGACACTCCAGTTCCTCCGACACTCCCAGTTACACCTGACACTCCCAGGTACACCCTCCCGTGCCTCTGATACTCCCAGGTACACCTCTGCACCTTCCAGATACACCCTGACACTCCCAGGTACACCAATCACCTCCCAAGTAACTCTGACACCGCCTGGTACACCTCTGACACTCCCAGGTACACCAATGACACTCCCAGGTACACCACTGACACTTCCAGGTACACCTCTGACACTCCAGGTACACCTCTGACAATCCCTGGTACACCTCTGACACTCTCAGGAACACCTCTGACCTCCCAGGTACCTCTGACACTCCCAGGTACACCTCTGACCTCCCAGGTACACCTCTGACACTCCCAGGTACACCTCTGATGCATAGGTATGCCTCTGACCTCCCAGGTACACCTCTGACACTCCCAGGTACACCTCTGACCTCCCAGGTTCACCTCTGACACTCCAGGTACACCTCTGACACTCCCAGGTACCTCTGACGTCCCAGGTACACCTCTGACACTCCAGGTACACCACTGACACTCCCAGGTACACCTCCAGACACTCCCAGTGCCACCCTGACACTCCCAGGTACTCAGCTGCTCCCAGGTACCTCTCAACACTCCAGGTACACCTCTGACACTCCCAGGCATGCTGCAACCTCCCAGGTACACCTGACACTCCCAGGCCACCGATGACACTCCCAGGTACACCTCTGACACTCCCAGGTATACCTCTGACACTCCCAGGTACACCTCTGACCTCCCAGGTACACGATGACACTCCCAGGTACACCGTTGACACTGGCCACACCTCTGACATTCCATGTACACCTCAGACACTTCCAGGTACACCTCAGACACTCCCAGGTACACCTCCAGACACTCCCAGGTACACCTCTGACACTCCCAGGTTACCTCAAACACTCCCTAGTTCACCTCTGACACTCCTGGTTCACCTCTGACACTCCCTGGTACCTCTCAGCAATCCCAGGTACACCTCTCACAATCCTGTAAGCACTCCCAGGTACACCTCAGACACTCCCAGGTACACCTCTGACACTCCCAAGTACTACTCTGACACTCCCAGATCCACCTCTCCAGCCTCCCAGGTACACCTCTGACACTCCCAGGTACACCAATGACACTCCCAGGTACACCTCTGACACTCCCTGTTACACCTCTGACACTCCCAGGTACACCAACGACACACTCAGGTACACCTCCTGACATTTCCAGGTACACCCCCTAACACTTCGGTACACCAATGATACTCAGGTACACCGCTGACCTCCCAGGTACACCGCTGACACTGCCAGGTACGCCTCCAGACACTGCCAGGTCACACCTCAGACACTCCCAGGTAAACCAGACACTCCCAGTAACATCTCGAACCTCCCAGGTACACCTTGACACTCCCAGGTGCACCTCCTGACCTCCCAGGCACACCTCTGACACTCCCAGGTACACCTCCAACACTCCCTGGTACCTCTGACACTCCCATGTACACTTCACACCCCAGGTACCTTTGACCTCCCAGGTAGACCTCTCATGCTCCCAGGTACCTCTGACACTTCCAGATACCTCTGACACTTTGAATACACCTCTGGCCTGCCAGGTACACCAATGATACTCCAGGTACACCTCTGTCCTCCCAGGTACCTCCAGCCTCCCAGGTACACCTCCCGTGCTCCAGGTACACCTCAGACACTCCTGGTTCCTCTGTGCTTCCCCTTCTCCCAACCTCCCAGGTACACAAAATACTACCAGGTACCTCTGACACGCCCATGTACTCTCCGATACTCCCAGGTACACCTCCCGTGCTCCCAGGTACACCTCAGACACTCCTGGTTTCACCTCTGACACTCCTGGTTTCACCTCCTGGCACTCCCTGGTGCACCCAGGCCTCCAGGTACACCTCCTACACTCCTGGTTCTCCCCTGGCCTCCCAGGTACACCTCAGACACTCCCAGGTACACCTCTGACTCTCCAGGTACTACTCTGACACTCCCAGGTACACCTCTGACATTCCCAGGTACACCTCTGACACTCCCACCTCCGGCCTCCCAGTTGCCACCCCTGACACTCCCAGGTTTGCCACACTCCAATTTACCTCTGATGCTCCCAGGTACCTCTGACACTTTCGGATACCTCTGACACTCCCAGGTCACACCAATGCCTCCCAAGTACAACTCTGACACTGCCTGGTGCACCTCCTGACACTCCCAGGTACACCAGCCACCTCCAGGTACACCACAGCCTTCCAGGTGCACTCACACTCCCGGTACACCTCTGACAATCCTGGTACACCTCCAGGCTCTCAGGACTACCTCTGACACTCCCAGGTACACCTCTGGCACTCCCAGGTACCTCTGACACTCCCAGGTACCTCTTGACACTCCCAGGTACACCTCTGATGCATGGGTATGCCTCTGACACTCCCGGTATGCCTCCTGACCTCCCAGGTACACCTCTGACACCTACCAGGTACTCATGACCTCCAGGTACTCTCGGCGCTGCCAGGGACTCCTCCAGGCACTGTCTGCCTCTGACACTCCAGGTACACCTCCTGACACTCCCAGGTACACACCAGGCCTCCCAGGTGCACCTCTGACATCTGAGTACACTTCTCCTCCCAGGTACCCTCTGACACTCCCAGGTACACCTGACACTCCCAGGTACACCACCCAAGCACTCCCAGGTCACCATGGCACTGCCAGGTACCTCAGACACTGCCAGGTGCCTTCAGACACTCCCAGGTGCGCTCAGACACTCCCAGTTACACCTGACACTCCCAGGTACCTCTGGCCTCCCAGGTACTACTCTCTGACACTTCAGATCACCTCTGACACTCCCAGGTACCACCACTGACACTCCAGGTACATGGCCTCCCAGGTACAGCTCTGACCTTCCAGGTACGCCTCTGACACTTCCAGGTACATCATGACCTCCCAGGTACACAGTAGGCACCCAGACACTTCTGACATTCCATGTACTCTGGCCTTCCAGGTACACCTCCAGCACTCTGGGTACCTCAGGCACTCCCAGGTACACCTCGCCTCCCAGGTACCTCTAGACACTCCTGGTTCACCTCTGACCTCCTGGTTTCACCTCTGTTCTCCTGGTACACCTCCCAACAATCCCAGTACCTCTTACAATCCCCTGGTTCCAGTGCTCCCGGGTACCTCGAACACTCCCAGCACATCTGACCTCCCAGGTACTGCTCTGCCTCCCAGGATCCGCCTCTGACTCTCCCAGGTACACCTCTGAGCCTCCCAGTTACACCTCCGTCCTCCCAGTTACAACCCTGACACTCCCAGGTACACCCCTGGCACTCCCAGGTACACCTCTGATACTCCCAGGTACACCTCTGACACTTCCAGATTGCAACTCTGAGCACTCCCAGGTACCAAATTCACTCATAGGTACAACTCTGACCTCCCAGGTACACTGACACTCCAGGTGCACCTCTGGCACTCCCAGGTACTCTGCGCCTCTGCCAGGTGCTCCTCCGACACCCAAGGTATCTGGCCTCCCAGGTACCTCCCCATCCTCCCAGGTGCACTGCTGACCTCCCAGGTACACAGCACTCCCAGGTACCTTCAGCCTCCCAGGTACACCCCAACACTCCCAGGTACATGTTTTCTGAGTACACCTCAGAACACTGCCAGGTACACTTCTGCGCTCCCAGGTACAGCTCAGACACTCGGGTGCACCTGACACTCCCAGGTACACCTCTGGCCTCCCAGGTACTGCTCTGCTTCCCAGATCCACTTCTGTCCTCCCAGGTACACCTGACACTCACCCAGGTGCACCAGCCAGCCTCCCAGGTACACTCCCGGCACTTCCTGGTACACCTCTGACTTTCCCAGGTGCACTCTGACACTCCTAGGTACACCTCTGACACTCTCAGGTAACACCTCTGTGCTCCCAGGTACCTCTGACACTCCCAGGTGCACCTCTGACTTGCTCCCAGGTGTCTCTGGCCTCCCAGGTATGCCTCTGACACTCAAGTACCCACCTCTGACACTCCCAGGTACACCATTGACACTCCCAGGTTGCTGCATTGTTGCTGCCAGATACCTCTGACATTCCTTGTGCACCTCAGACACTTCAGGTACACCTCAGAAACTCCCAGGTACACCTCAGGCACTCCCAGGTGCACCTCCCAGCCTCCCAGGCACACCTCAGGCCTCCTGAGGTTCACCTCCTGACCTCCCTGGTTCACCTCCCTAGCACTCCCTGGTACACCTCACAACTTCCAGGTACACCTCTTACAATCCTGGTTCCCCCTTGCACACTCCCGGGTACACCTCAGACACTCCCAGGTACACATCTGCCTCCCAGGTGCTCTCTAACACTCCCAGATCCCACCTCCTGACACTCCCAGGTACCTCTGACCTCCCAGTTACACCTCCGTCACTCCCAGTTACAAACCTGACACTCCAGGTACACCAGCCAGCCTCCCAGGTGCACCTCCTGACACTTCCAGGTACACCTCTGAGCATTCCCAGGTACACTCTGACCTCCTAGGTACACCTCTGACACTCTCAGGAACCTCTCCAGCCTCCCAGGTTGCACCTCCTGGCCTCCCAGGTACCTCTGAGCACTCCCAGGTACCACCGACACTCCCAGGTACACCTCTGACACTTCCAGATACACCCCTGACACTCCCAGGTACACCAATCACCTCCCAAGTACTGTCTGACCTCCCAGGTACACCACCAATGCTACCAGGTACACCTCTGCTCTCCCAGGCACCTCCGATGCTCCAAGGTACCTCCCGATACTCCCGTGCACCTCAGGCACTCCTGGTTCACCTCTGACACTTCCACATACACCTCTGACCTCCCAGGTACACCAGACTACCAGGTACCTCAGACACTTGGGCCCACCTCCGATGCTCCCAGGTACACCTCCGATGCTCCCAGGTGCACTTCAGACACTCCCTGGTTCCCTCTGACCTCCTTGGTTCACCTCTGACACTCCTGGTACACCTCTGACCTCCCAGGTACCTCTTACACTCCTGGTTCTCCTGACACTCCCAGGTACACCACCAGACACTCCAGGTACACCTCAGCCTCCCAGGTACTACTCTGACCTCCCAGGTGCACCTCTGACATTCCCGTGTACACTCTGACCTCCAGTTACACCTCCGGCCTCCCAGTTACACCCCAACCTCCCAGGTTTTGACCTCCCAGGTACCTCTATGCTCCCAGGTACACCAATCACACTCCCAGTACAACTCTGACACCGCCTGGTACACCTTTGACACTCCCAGGTACCTCTGACCTCCCAGGTACACCTCTGGCTTGCTCCCAGGTATGCCTCTCATACTCCCAGGTACACCTCCTGACACTTCCAGAATGCACCTCTGCACTTCAGATACACCTCCACTTCCAGGTGCACAATGATACTACCAGGCCACCTCTGTGCTCCCGGGTACCACCTCCGATGCTCCCAGGTACACCTCCGTGCTCCCAGGTACCTCGAGACACTCCCTGGTTCACCTCTGACCTTCATCTCTGACTCCCGGTGCCAGATGCTACCAGGTTCCTGTTTTGGGTACCTCCGATGCTCCCAGGTACCTCCGATACTCCCGGTACACCTCAGACACCCTGGTTCACCTCTGGCCTCTCCTGGTTCACCTCGCTCCCTGGTACCTCTGACCTCCCAGGTACACCTCTACTCCCTGGTTTCTCCCGACTTCTCCCAGGTACACCTCAGGCACTCCCAGGTACACCTCTGACTCCCAGGTTCTACTCTGGCTTTCCCAGGTTGCCTCTGACATTCCCAGGTACACCTCTGACCTCCCAGTTACACCTCCGACACTCCCAGTTACACCCCTGGCCTCCAGGTACCCCTGTTGTCCCAGTTACACCTCTGATGCTCCCAGGTACCCTCTGACACTTTCGGATACCTCTGTCACTTCTAGGTACACCAATCACACTCCCAGAGTACAATCTCATGCACCGCCTGGTACACCTCTGACCTCCAGGTACACCAATGACACTCAGGTTTCCTGACACTTCCAGGTACACCTCGGCACTCCCAGGTACACCTCTGACAATCCCTGGTACACCTCCTGGCCTCTCAGGAACACCTCCCCAGCCTCCAGGTACACCTCTGACACTCCCAGGTACACCTCTGACACTCCCAGGGTACACCTCTGACACTTCCAATTTTTTTATCTGATACATTGGTATACCTCTGGCTCCCAGGTATCTCTGACACTCAGGTACACCCTACAACACTGGTACTCTGACCTCCAAGGTACTCCTTTGACTGCTGCCAGGGACTCCTCCGACTCCCCAGTAACACCTCTGGCCTCCCAGGTACACCTCCCGACACTCCCGTGGCACTCCCAGGTACCTCCTGACACTCCCAGGTACACTTCTCACTCCCAGGTACCTCTGACACTCCCAGGTGCACCATGACACTCCCAGGTGCACATGACCTCCCAGGTACACCTTGACCTGCCAGGTGCACCTCAGACACTGCCAGGTGCCATCAGACCTGCTCCAGGTGGCTCAGACACTCCCAGTTACCCCTGACCTCCCAGGTACACCCTCTGACCTCCCAGGTACTACTCTCTCTGCTCAGATCACCTCTGGCCTCCCAGGTACACCCTGCCTCCCAGGTACCAGTGGCACTCCCAGGCACCTCCTGACCTTCAGGTACTACCTCAGACACTTCCAGGTACCACTCAGGCACTCCCAGGTACCTCAGACACTCCCAGGTACACCTCTGGCACTCCCGTACACCTCAGACCTCCCTAGTTCACCTCCCAGCCTCCTGGTTCACCTCTGACCTCCCTGGTACACCTCTGACACATCCCAGGTACCTGACACTCCCAGGTACACCACTGACACTGCCAGGTACACCTCAGACACTCCCAGGTATACCTGACAGTAGGTACCTCCCACTGACACCAGGTGCACCACTGACACTCCCAGCGTACCCTCGACTCCCAGGTACAACTCTGACCTCCCTAGGTACACCTCGGCCTCCCTGGTACTCCTCTGACACTCACAGTTACCTCAGACAGTCCCAGGTACACCTCAGACACCCAGGTACCTCCAGACACTCCCATGTACACCTCCGACACTCCCAGGTACACCTCCGACACTTCCAGGTACACCTCCGACACTCTCAGGTACACTCCGCACTCCCAGGTACACCTCCGACACTCCCCGGTACACCTCTGATGCTCCAAGGTACACCGCTGACACTCCAGGTACACCTCTGACACTCCCAGGTACACCCCTGACACTCCAGGTACTCCTCTGACACCTCCCAGGTACTCCTCTGACACCCAGGTACACCCTGACACTCCCAGATACACCTCAGACACTGCAGGTACCTTCCTGCTCCCAGACACCTCTCACACTCCCAGGTACACCTCTGACACTCCCAGGTACTCCACTGACACTCCCTGGTACTCCTCTGACACTAAGGTACACCTCAGACACTCCCAGAACACCACAGACACTCACAGGTACACCTCTGACACTCAGAGTTACACCTCTGAGACTCCCAGGTACACCTCCTGACCTCCCTGGTACTCCTCTGACACTCCCAGGTACTCCTCAGACACTCCCAGGTGCACCTCAGACACTCCCAGGTACACCTCAGACACTCCCAGGTACACCTCAGACACTCCCAGGTACACCTCCGACACTTCCAGGTACACCTCCGACTCTCAGGTACACCCTGCACTCTCAGGTACACCTCTGACACTCCCAGGTACACCTCAGACACTCAGGTACACCTCAGACACTCCCAGGTACACCTCAGACACTCCCAGCTACACCTCAGACACTCCCAGGCGCCTCCAGACACTCCCAGGTGCACCTCAGACACTCCCAGGTCACACCACTGACACTGCCAGGTACACCTCAGACACTCCCAGGTATACAACGGCCTCCCAGGTACACCACTGACACTCCCAGGTGCACCTTTGAACTCCCAGGCACATCTCTGACCTCCCAGGTACACCACTGACACTGCCAGGTACACCTCAGACACTCTCCCAGGTATACAACTGACACTCCCAGGTACACCACTGGCCTCCCAGGTGCACCACTGACACTCCCAGTACACCTCTGACACTCCCAGGTACAACTCTGACACTCCTAGGTACACCTCTGACCTCCCTGGTACTCCTCTGACACTCACAGTTACCTCAGACAGTCCCAGGTACACCTCAGACACACCAGGTACACCTCCGACACTCCATGTACACCTCCACGCCTCCCAGGTACACCTCCGACACTTCCAGGTACACCTCCGACACTCAGGTACACCTCCGACACTCTCAGGTACACCTCTGCTCCCAGGTCACCTCTGATACTCAGGTACACCTCAGACACTCCCAGGTACACCTCAGAAACTCCCAGGTACTCCCCAGACACTCCCAGGTACTCCGCCAGACACTCCCAGCTGCACCTCTGACACTCCCAGGTACACCTCTGACACTTCCAGGTACACCCCTGACACTCCCAGGAACACCATGACACTCCCAGGTACCTCAGACTCTCCAAGTACACCTCAGACACTCCCAGGTACACCTCAGACACTCCCAGGTACACCCCTGACACTCCCATGTACACCTCAGACACTCCCAGGTACACCTCAGACACTCCATGTTCACCTCAGACACTCCCAGGTGCACCTCAGACACTCCCAGGTGCACCTCAGACACTCCCAGGTGCACCTCAGACACTCCCCATGTGCAACTCAGACACTCCCAGGTGCACCTCCGACACTCCAGGTACACCTCCGACACTCCCAGGTACACCTCTGATACTCCAATGTACACCATGACACTCCCAGGTACACCTCTGATACTCCCAGGTACACCCTGACACTCCCAGGTACTCTCACGACACTCCCAGGTACTCCTCTGTACACCCAGGTACACCGCTGACACTCCCAGATACACCTCAGACACTGACAGGTACACTTCCTGCCTCCCAGGTGCACCTCTCCTCCCAGACACCTCTGACTCCCCAGGTACTCCACTGACACTCCCTGGTACTCCTCTGACTATGGGTACACCTCAGACACTCCCAGGAACACCTCAGACACTCACAGGTACACCTCCCTGGCACTCACAGTTACACCTCTGAGCCTCCCAGACACCTCTGACACTCCCAGGTACACCCTGACACTCCCAGGTACTCCTCTGACACTCCCAGGTACTCCTCTGACACACAGGTGCACACCGCTGACACTCCCAGATACACCTCAGACACTGACAAGTACACTTCTATACTCCCAGGTACACCTCTCACCTCCCAGGTACACCTCTGACACTCCAGGTGCTCCACTGACACTCCCTGGTACTCCTCTGACACACTAGGTACACCTCAGACACTCCCAGAAACACCTCAGACACTCCACAGGTACACCTCCGACACTCCAGTTACACCTTTGACATTCCCAGGTACACCTCCCGACACTCTCAGGTACACCTCGACACTCCCAGGTACACCTCAAACACTCCCAGGTACACCTCAGACACTCCCAGGTACACCTCCGACACCTCCAGGTACACCTCCGACACTCTCAGGTACACCTCCTGACACTCTCAGGTACAACTCTGACACTCCAGTGCACCTCAGACACTCCCAGGTACACCTCAGACACTCCCAGGTACACCTCAGACACTCCCAGGTACATCTCAGACACTCCCAGGTGCACCTCAGACACTCCCAGGTGCACATCAGACACTCCCAGGTACACCTCAGACACTCCCAGGTACACCTCCGACACTTCCAGGTACACCTCCGACACTCTCAGGTACACCTCTGACACTCTCAGGTACACCTCTGACACTCCCAGGTACACCTCTGACCTCCCAGGTGCACCTCTGACCTCCCAGGTACACCTCTGGCCTCCCAGGTACACCTCAGACACTCCCAGGTACACCTCTGACACTCCCCAGATACACCTCTCACACTCCCAGGTACACCTCTGATACTCCCAGGTATACCTCTGACACTCCTAGGTACACCAGTGACACTCCCAGTTACACCTCTGACACTGCCAGGTTCACCTCAGACACTGACAGGTACACCTCCGATACTCCAGGTCACACCTCTCACTCTCCCAGGTACCTGACACTCCCAGGTATTCCTCTGACACTCCTGGTACACCTCTGACACTCCCAGGTACTCCCCTAACACTCCCAGGTGCACCCCCAGACACTCCCAGGTACTCCTCTGACACCCCAAGGTACCTCAGACACTCCCAGGTACACCCAGACACTCCCAGGTACACCTCTGACACTCCCAGATACACCTCCGACACTCGGTACACCTCAGACACTCCCAGGTACACCTCTGACCCTCCCTGGTACCTCTGATACTCCCAGGTACAACTCTGACACTTCCAGGTACACCTCAGACACTCCCAGGTACACCTCAGACACTCCCAGGTACACCTCAGACACTCCCAGGTACACCCCAGACACTCCAGGTGCACACCTGACACTCAGGCATACCTCTGACACTCTCAGGTACACCCCTGATACTCCCAGGCATACATCCGACACTCCCAGCTACACCTCTGACACTCCCAGGTACACCCTGACACTCCCAGGTACACCCCAGACACTCCCAGGTACACTTCTAACACTCTCAGGTACACCTCAGACACTCCCCAGGAACAACTCAGACACTCCCAGGTGCACCTCAAACACTCCAGGTGCACCTCAGGCACTCCCAGGTGCACCTCAGACACCCCAGGTGCACCTCCTGACCTCCCCATCTGCACCTCTGACCTCCCAGGTGCACCTCAGACACTCCCAGGTGCACCTCAGACACTCCCAGGTGCTCCGACTCTCCAGGTGCACCTCCGACCTCCCAGGTACACCTCTGATACTCAAGGTACACCGCTGACACTCCCAGGTACCTCTGACACTCCCAGGTACACCCTGACACTCCCAGGTACTCCTCTGACACTCCCAGGTACTCCTCTGCACCAGTACACCCTGACACTCCCAGATACACCTCAGACAGATGCACTTCCTCCCAGGTACACCTCTCCACCTCCCAGGTGCACACCTCTGCCTCCCAGTTACTCCTGACCTCCCTGGTACTCCTCTGACACTAAGTACACCTCAGACACTCCCAGGAACACCACAGACACTCACAGGTACACCTCTGACACTCAGGTTACACCTCCTGAGACTCCCAGGTACACCTCGACACTCCCTGGTACTCCTCTGACACTCAGGTACTCTCAGACCTCAGGTACACCTCAGACACTCCCAGGTACACCCCTCAGACACTCCCAGGTACACCTCAGACACTCCCAGGTACACCTCCGACACTTCAGGTACACCTCCGACACTCCTCAGGTACACCTCCCCAGGCCTCAGGTACCTCTGACACTCCAGGTACACCTCAGACACTCCCAGGTACACCTCAGACACTCCCAGGTACACCTCAGACACTCCCAGCTACACCTCAGACACTCCCAGGTGCACCTCAGACACTCCCAGGTGCACCTCAGACACTCCAGGTACACCACTGACACTGCCAGGTACACCTCAGACACTCCCAGGTATACAACTGACACTCCCAGGTACACCACTGACACTCAGGTGCACCTTTGAACTCCAGGCACATCTCACACTCCCAGGTACACCACTGACACTGCCGGTACACCTCAGACACTCCCAGGTATACAACTGACACTCCCAGGTACACCTCGACACTTCAGGTACACCTCCGACACTCTCAGGTACACCTCCGACACTCTCAGATCACCTCCTGACACTCTCAGGTACACCTCCTGACACTCCCAGGTGCACCTCTGACCTCCCAGGTACACCTCTGATACTCCCAGGTACACCTCAGACACTCCCAGGTACACCTCAGACACTCCCAGGTACACTTCAGACACTCCCAGGTACCTCAGAAACTCCCAGGTACTCCCCAGACACTCCCAGGTACTCCTAGAACCTCCC
>NW_024730657.1:0-22167 GCF_018991925.1 Homarus americanus
CTCAATGCTTCGTTCAGTTACGTATTGCTCTCATCAGCTCAAACGTTCCACAACTTAACGTTAATCAGCTGAAGTGTTTCTCAGCTTAAATATTCCACATCTTAAAGGTTTCACATCTATATTATTCCTCACCTTACATTATGTGTTCCTCACCTTATGTGCTACTCACCTTCAGTGTTCCTCACCTTAGATGTTCCACATTTAACTATTCCTCATTTAAAATATTCTTCAATGTAAACGTTCTTCAGTTTAAAATCAAAAGTTGCTCCTCAGCTCGAAAGGTTCCCTAAACTAATATGTAAATGAGGTCAACGTTTGTCATCCACACAATCACCAGTAAGCATGGTATCAGCCCCTACTCCCCCCTTTCTTAACCACAGCCTGGCTCACACTGACCCTGCATTCTCGCTTAATACCAGAATCTGTAAATGAATTTCGCGTGATTCTTGGGACCCACCCTAAGTCTAGTGACCAACTCGACCATCGCGTGAGTGGTTGCAGTCTTCGTGTCTTCCAGTGTCGGGTACTGAGTCGACCGCTGGAACGTTGAGTCGACCTCTAACTTTCATTAAAGTCGATCTGAGTTGTGTATTAAGTCAATCTGAAATATACGTTAGAGTCGGCCAGCGTCGTGCCTCAAAGACAATCTGTGTCATGTATTAAGTCGACCAATAACATACAGTAAAGTTGACCTATAACTTGCATGAAATTCAACCTATAACTTACATTAGAGTTTACCTGCAATACATTAAAGTTGATCTGTAATATACATTAGAGTCGACCTGTAACATACATTAAAGTCCACCTGTAACATACATTAAGTCGACTTGTAACACATGAAAGTCAATCTGTAACATACATTAAAGTCGACCTATAACATACATTAGAGTCGACCTGTAACATGCATTAGAGACGACCTGCATCACGTTATAATCGACCTGTAACATGCACTAGAGTCGACCTGTAACATGTTTAAATTGGATCTTTTTCAAGGATCACTGCAGTATGTACGTACAGTATATGTGTTAGCAGATCAACTCTCGTGTGCTGCTACAACATCAGTTTTCTAAAAGAAAAAAAAGGGGAGTTCTCTCCCCTCCCCGTAACACAAGCATTCTTTGCAATCTTTATATTAGGGGTTAAAGGTTTCTGGGTCAGAAATGTCGCATGACTTAATGTCTTGCACAATTACTGCAGTCGAGTTGCAAATTATGCACGAACTGGTCATTCATAACACTGGGTGCGGTGAACACACCAACCTTGGCTGCACTATCTCTTACACTGTCACTGATTTCATTTTTATTAGTTGCCATTATTTTTTTTAATGAACCACTTTCTAGTTTTCTTATTATTTGTTTACATATTTCCTTATTATTTGTTTATATATTTCCTTATTATTTGTTTACTCCTTTTATTACCTGTTTACTAATTTAATTATTTTAGTTTATTTCATGCTTTATTTGTTCTATACTATTTTTTAAATGTTATTTATAATATGAATTACTAATTTAACTACCCCTTTTTGCACTTTACTACCGCGGAAATTCATAATATATAGACAATATTTTGCATTATACAACTGCGTCATAACCTGTGACACCATCTCATTATAAATCGACATTCCATCAGATTACTTCGACAGACTTGCAGATATTACACCGACAGGTCACCAAAATACATAGTCATATTACTTTATCCAGGACAATCAGACACATACTATAATATCAACAACAGTGTCATATATTTAATCCAACAAGGTAGGTAACATAGTACCATCAAGTTGAAGGACTTGGTACATGTATACAAAATACCAATGTATGTTTCACCAGAGACTATGCCTTATACATTATACCGTCAAAATCATTGTAAATTGAGTCAAACCAAAGTGACATGTAGGCAGTACATATACGATACTGCTAGTATTTGATTATCTTCGGTGTCAACCGTAGGTATGAATATGGGCGTCTTACGGTATTCGAACCCAT
The DNA here is from genome assembly GCF_018991925.1 of Homarus americanus. NCBI lineage: Eukaryota > Metazoa > Arthropoda > Malacostraca > Decapoda > Nephropidae > Homarus > Homarus americanus. Next base: position 1,986 of record NW_024730657.1, read on the forward strand.
AAAGATCTCAAACACTCTTCTAGCAGTACGACATTCCATTTTCGATAATGTTACCGTGTATATAATGTAATATTATCAGTGTTAATAATATTTGCCCTATTGACTCACATATTTTAATAAAATGTCTGTACAGACACACTTTGTCTTACTGTTGTGAAGCGTGTCTCGAGTATTGTTTATATGATATTCCTTTTTATGAAACATTCAAATGATACTTAATTGTTTCGAGTTCTGAACTGTTCAAAATAAACTCGCCATTATCACATATTTTAATGTTTTCTTGTTTTCATTAGATTCACTTATATTACCTAATAAATATTATTAACAACTGCCGCAAATGCTACAATCTTTCGAACAATTTCCACGTGCTCCACCTTCTCCGGGAATCGAACTCAGGATGTCTAATTTACGAGGTGTGTGTGTGTGTGTGTGCTTGCAATAATGGTAAAACCCCATGAGGCTTACTACAATCAAAAGATTATAGCTCTCCGAAATTAATATTAAAAAAAAATAACACTGAATAGAGAAGTTCCTGCAACGTTACGAGTATTGTCTGTGGAAGAAAATGGAAAATATGTTAGATTTCAGGACCAATTGATTCCCATCCAAAATTTAATTTTACGCCACTTTTTTTCTATCTCGCAACAGTTTCTTTTTCTGTAAGCACTGGGTCACTGTTATAAATAAACTTCATATGTCATGGGAAAAAATATGCAGAAACTAATTGCAAAAACCTCCGAGAGAAAAAAAAAATTGTGACCCATTTCCAGAGATACGATGTCAATGAAAATATGATGAGAATTCAAATGCCTGCAATCAATTTCTTTCGCTCTTCTCCCCCAGATATCATACATATTGAAAGCTGAATGATGGTTAGGTTTGATTACCATCTCCTTCGCATATCAAAATTCGATGTTTTGACATAATTTCAAGTGTATGTTTGTCAGTCACGATATACACTTAACTCTCCAACATCTGATTAGAATTCGGAAAATATTTTCGGCAAAGACACAGATAGGCAATAAAGTTTGATTAATTGGCCATATTGAACTCTATATTGGGTTCCTTTCCATCAGTGTCTCCTCATCACGGAGCAAGAAATACTACGACAAATGATATATTACACCAGACGAACTTATAAAATTATTAATAATGACCTAATAGCATAGTCAACTTATTACTATCGTATGTTACCCTTATATAGATCGTAATGATTCATATACTGGCGATGACAGTATATGAGCTTATAATAAGTGTGTATATAAACTGGTTATAAGAGTACATTAAGGTACAAGTACTATTTGACTTCAGAAACGAAAACAATTTGAACAATAAAAAATTACCAACACACAGACCGACTACAGAGTTACACGTATAAAACCTGCACCCAAATTATAGGCTATATATCGATACAGTGTCAATGACGAAAATATATGACCCAATGAAGTTGGTTTATAGTATAAGAGACAAAGATAATCAATGGACAGATACGGTAAAAGAAAAGTGTATGTAATTTACAAATACTGACAGAGATCTATGAATAAAAGTTGTCACGTGAGAATCTAGGATGGGTTGACGTATAGCTAGTATATGCTGGTTATATTAACCTTGAGTACAGTTATAGATTAATAACATTAAGGAATCTATGTTATGATTTTATAAAAATATTATAGGCTTTTTTTCTTAATCATTTAGGCCTACTTTCTTAATTTCCATCGCACAAAGAGTAAATATCTTTTTACGCCGTGGTAAATTTCGTGTCTGCCACGATTGGATTTTTAGCGTCAGTGTAAAATATCTTGTCCGCTACGCCCAAATGTTTAGAATCACGGTAAAATTTTCGTCCACATACTTGAATTTTTTAGCGCCATGGTAAAATTCTGGTCCGACATAAGCTTCAAACTTCATATAACCAGTGAAGTTTTTAGCTGTTTATCGCATTTTCCAGAAATATTGGCGATGTCTGAATCAATGGTTTCGTGTTCCTTATGAATATTTTTTGAAGAAAATAATTATATTCTAGAATTCATCGCTGCTGCCACACCTATTGTTTATATATATATATATATATATATATATATATATATATATATATATATATATATATATATATATATATATATATATATATATATATATATAATCATGTAGATCCACAATGGAAAGGTGGACAAGATAAATCTCGTTAAAACCACACAGGAAAAGGGAAACACTGGAGCACCTTAGCTTTCGTCTTGAATAAAGACGAAATTCTTCTTCCTCACACTCTCCCTTCCTTTTTATCCCATCCCCTCCCCTCTAATATCCTTCTTATTGCCCTTACATCTACCTTCCCTTCCCCTTCTCCCCCAACCTTTCTCACTGCCGCGCCGTATCGGCAGGGCCGTCGTCAGGGTGATGCCCGGGGCCACAAGGCAACCATTTAATCGTTCATTTCTGGCCGTCAATCACCGCAACTCTTGAGAACTAGAATCATTATGCTCCCTTCCCTTTCTCCTGACATCCCTAATTACTGATACTACCTAAACTGAAATTAGATTTTGATCTTTGAGTGGCGAGTCTCTCCCTCCCTGTTCCATTCTCAAGTCAACCAGTTAGTACAGGGAGGAAGGTACCAAGGCATCTTGAATCGAAATACGATAATCGCGGAAGTGCAAGTGAAAGCGAGATATAGATAGATGTTTAGCTACTTGAAAAAATCATCATACAAGTATACAAATGCTCTCTCTCTCTCTCTCTCTCTCTCTCTCTCTCTCTCTCTGTATATATATATATATATATATATATATATATATATATATATATATATATATATATATATATATATTTATATATATAGACAACGCAGTTATACTTTTCAGCATGTATATAGACAGCGTGGGTATACACTCAGCATGCATATTGACAATTTCCAGTGTACCTAGACAGTGAAAAGTGAAAGCGTGACTGCGTGTGAGGAACAGCGTGGATGCAGCACACTGTATACTAAGCCTTTGGTAAACAAGGAGGTAGCATAGTCGGCACTGCACTCGACCGCATTCATTTCCCCAGGGTGTAAACTTGTACCAAATCACAGCTGGGTGAACTGGGAGCGCCTGGGAATCAAATCATCGACCTCTGGAACACGAGGCGAGAACTGTGAGGTTTCATTGGTGAATCTCCCACTTGGTGCTATTCCAAATGCATATAAACTCGTCATTTCTCACCGTTTATGGCGTACGTGTTATAAATTGGTGATTCATCCACTCAGATCTACAGTATTTCACACACGGGGTCTTGAATCGAAGCTTTTTGCTTTTACTAACGTTTCTATATACAGCGAAGGAGAAAATTAAAAAGGAGTCATTACATGCCTTACAGTGGTGACCTGACCTAACCTAACCTCCCATTTATATTTATCTATTTTTGTGCATAGAATCTTGAAAAGAAAGCTCTTTGCTAATGACTTATTCACGATACTCTACAATTAAAGTTAACCTCATTTTTTTTTTGTTGATGACGAGTGTATTTACTAGCCTAGAATAACAGCCTAAAAATCATTATGTTAAAACGCAGTAATGCATTATAGCATCAACAACTGAGAAATGTTGAATGAAAGACCCTCACATTTAGATCAAGTTCGTTCTCCAATCGGAATAAAATTCTCGAAAAATGTCGAATCAAAACAGACAAATCATAAAAAAATCACGTTCATTAATATTTCGAAGGGAAATTACCTTTTAAATGAGAAACAATTGATTTTTCAGTGAACATTCCTCAATCAGAACTATTCCGGGAAATCTTGATTCAAATGATTCACCAATCACATCTTCAAAGCAGCATGCAGAAAATCTCAAATCGATAATATAAACCAGGATAATTCAGGTGAAAAAAACGAGAGAAAACATTTTCAAAAGAGAATCAATTTGTTTTTCAGTGACAGTTAGGTCACATCAGTTTTGGGTCAAAGAGATCCGGAGAAACTCGAATCAAAATTTGACAATTAGGATAATTTGAGTAAGAAGATTAAATATAAGGAGGAAATCATTTAATATATATATATATATATATATATATATATATATATATATATATATATATATATATATATATATATATATATATATATATATATATATATATATATATATATATATATATATACTGTCTATAAGACAACTCTCAATTTTCGCTCGAAGTCTCGCACCTGAAGACTCTCGAATCGAAATTTGACAGTTTGGAAAAAAAATATCCGAGTACAAACAAAAATCACAAAGAAATTGATTCAGTAAATGAGGGTGGCAGCAAATGTGAGGTGAGGGCAGGTGTACGACTCCCCGAGGACGCCAGGTTCAATATACAAAGTGTGGGAATTGTCACGAGCACGACAACTGTGTGTATCTGTGTGAGGACTGAGGCACCACTAGTCTCGGTGCTCACTCTATACTGGAATAGTGTATAAGGTTTCTTGATTCAGTTTTATGCTTCCAGCTCACTAGGCTTCTCGGGGTTCAGTGCATATTGGAATGGTGATATGTTATTATAGCGTCTTGATGATACAGGGCAATTTATTTTATTCCAGAACCCGGAATGTTTATTATGTTTTAGGTCGTGCGATAAACAAGAACCTAAAAATCAATAAGAATGAAGTCTGATCATTGTTAAGAGCATTTATATTATGTTATTTATGTTATATTTATGCTATGGCCAGACTTTATTCCTACCGATTTTTATTAATCATATAAGGTTCTCGAATAAAAAAATAAATATCCTGTAGAAGCTTCGACTGTTATCACTATCTTGGTGATTTGGGCTTGGTTGTTATCATCGTCTTATTGATATCATTTAAAGGTTATCATATTCTTGGTGATACTGTTAAGTAATTATCATTATCCTATGTGTGTGTGTGTATGGTCGCGGGATATATATATATATATATATATATATATATATATATATATATATATATATATATATATATATATATATATATATATATATACTATATACAGGATATTGACGTGTATGCGTGTGGCTGTCTTTCCGTGAGAGCGTACGCGCGCCAGCCCAGCAACACCCACCTTATTACTCATCAGTAAAAGCTTAACTTGGCCTCCCCCTCCTGAACACACCGTTGCCTAGAATTATCAATTAACCGGTTTAAAATGTTAATTAAACACGCTAATAAAACCAACTCTTATTAGGAAAATCCCCTGATCCATACATATATTTTCACGATTAATGTTAACTAATGATTTAAAAATAATGCGTTTAATGTGACGTATCTGCGTTAACGAGAGCAACCCCTGCGAGGATTATATGTGTACGCCATGTGTAGATTATATGTGCGTAGATTATGTGTATAGGTTATGTGTGTAGGTCATGAAGAGGATATGTGCGTGTATTATGTGGGTGTAGGTTAAGTGAATAGGGTAATATGTGTGTACAGTATATCATAATGTGGGGGATGTGCGAGTCATGCGTAGGTCATGTGTCGATTACTGGCGTATATCATATAATCATGTGTATGTAATTAGCGTATATAACGTTATCATGTATAGGTTATGTGTACAGGTCATGTGTAGGTTATGTGGCATGACATGCGTAGATAATGTGATTACATTATGTGTACAGCAAATTCAAACCTAAACACGCATTCTTACATCCCCACACAAACTCACATAAACACTCGCACACCCCCACACGCACCCTCACCCCTCACGCTCACTCTCACTCCCCTACGCTCACTCTCACTCCCCCATGCTCACTCTCACTCCTCCACGTACATTCTCACTCCTCCACGTGCACTTTCACTCCCCCACGCTCACTCTCACTCCCCTACGCTCACTCATCTCCATGCCCACGCTCACTCACTCCCCCACGTGCTTTCTCACCCCCCACGCACCCTCACCCCTCACGCTCACTCTCACTCCCCTACGCTCACTCTCACTCCCCCATGCTCACTCTCATTCCCCCACGTGCTTTCTCACTCCTCCACGTGTACTCTCACTCCCCCACGCACACTCTCACTCCCCCATGCTTACTCTCACTCCTCCACGTGCACTCTCACTCCCCATGCTCAATCTCACTCCCCACGTGCACTCTCACTCCCTATGCACCCTCCTATGCTCACTCTCATTATCCCCAAGTGAACTTTCACATTCTCCCACTTTCGTAAGCAGTCTCACACGCTCACAGTCTCACACTACCTTATACCCTCTCGGATGAACATTTCCTTTCTCGCACCTTTTCATGCCCACTCTCAGGACCCCTCTCCACCTTCTTATCATCTCAGAAATGTACAGGTATACGGTTTTCGCTTCCTCCTCACCACACCTATGCACACTCCCACTTTATCCATCTTCTCCCAAGGACCCAATTTCCCCTGCCTCCCCGAGTAAGAGACATCTCTGCCAACAGTGACATCTTCTCCCAAGGACCCAATTTCCCCTGCCTCCCCGAGTAAGAGACATCTCTGCCAACAGTGACATTCGTTACGGCAAGCGAACAACAGACCTGACTGACACACAGACAGACAGACACGCGGAAAAAAATATGGCAGGCTTAATTTGTAAACAACGGGAGACAGGCGAGTGGTGACTGCACTTATTCCCCCCCTCCCGCCATGAGCTCAGACAGATGTGATTCAATGAACTTCCTCTCCATCTATCTACTTATCTTTCTGTCTGTCTGTGTCTCTCTCTCTCTTGATGTTATAATGCATTAATGTACTTCAACTAAAGTCTTAAGCGCTATTTATCAACAGTTATCGATTAAGAAATACATATATTTAGTTCACTCCTTCACATATTTCGAAATTTGGTATTTATCATACCGAGCACGTGAGTGAACTATACATCAACCTGACTACACATTCTTAGGTGAGAATCCAATTCAAATTTTTATGTAAATTTATTCTTAATATGGCTGTGTAATTTTAGGTGATATCCAGTTTACACTTTTATTTGAAATCATTATCAATCCGACTGTACAATTTTAGGTGATATCTTTATCAACATTTCTTTGGGAAGATCTTGATATTGTACACAGTTTCATGAGAGAACGGTCATTGATAAAGCCAAAGGGTTAATAATTTAGGAACATGTCACTATATTGTTGGGGAGCTGGTGGTAGAGCGGTACCGTTCTTGCCTCGCAAGCAAGATGTCACGGGTTCGATTCCCGGGCCGGCGGAAGTTGTTTGGACACTCTTCCTAGTTCCCTTCGTCCCTGTTCACCTAGCAGTAAAGTAGGTACCTGCTGTAAATCGAAAGTTGCGAATTCGTATTCAGGGACAAGTTGTTGGAGCTTCCAATAACTTGATGACATAAACCACTGACTCTTCAGGCTTCTACGGCCTTGACTCTTCAGACTTCTACACCCTTAACTCATGAGACATAAAGGCAAGCATGAACTTAGCATGCTTCCCTGTTGTGCACTGTAAACGCTTCTGCGCTTCACCTTACACAAGGATGTAGGGGGGTGCCCAATAAATGAAAAAAAAAAAAATATACTGTTAAAAAGTTGAATTGCAAGGTTGATTTTCTCTCTATTTTAATGTTAAGCTTAAATTATAAATCGCTACAAATTAAACTAAAATTCCAAAACTTCATTATATATAAAATCTATGGTCAAAATATTAATACTTCAAAAGTAAAATAGTATGTTAAATTTTTTAAAACTTGGTTAATTATTAAAACTTACTAAAGTGCTAAAATACCTAAAACTTTAGAACCGGAAAACGACGAAACTTCTACAGAAATGTTAAAACTTCAAAATACTTACCACCTTACGTTGAGGTAAACAGTAAACACTAAGTAATGAATTCCCTGAAGGCGGGTCACATATCAGGTCGAGTAGTGGCATCTCGGTACAGTACGTAAACTACGTAAAACTCTGGTTACGAATTGGCAACTTCTTCGTGTGGAATGAACGACTGGCAAAAGTCCAAAAAATAAAATAATAAGGCCTGACTACACCGTACGTAAATTCAAGAAATCAATCGCAGGCAAATAGAGGCACCCTGTTTATACAATTTTTTTTCCAAGATCGAGGATTCGTGTGTAAAAATTAAGACTGACTTTTTTTTTGTGTTTTCCAGGGAACGACTGGCAATATTACGTAAATGACTAACAGACCAAACGAGAATTTAAGAAACAAACACAGACAGGAATCGATCGCAGGCAAGGAGACGAGGTGGCCTGTTTATACAAATATTGATTCGAAGGTGGAAATTCGTTCAAAAAAATCCTACCAAGGACTGTCAATTTGAACGTGAATATAAGTTACGGGTGCGTGGTATTCAATGGTCGGGAAGAAGGACGAAATGGTGATGGACAGTTTATCGAGAAACACCGGGGCATGTAAAATGCCGCCTCAGTTTGGAATCTCAAACTTTAGAGGGAAAAATGGTGAAGAGTGGCGTTTCGAACGTGAACATAAAGAGGCGGGTACACTAAGCAATTAATGGTGGAAACATCAAATAGACGGAGTGTGTGTTGTTTACATGTGTTTCTGTGTTCCATATGGAAAGGTTTTCATAGGCGTACATTTATTCAGTTCGCACGCTAGTCGACAACTGTACGGACAAGTGACGGTTCAATTACCAGCCAACGCTGCTGATTGTAATGAAAAAATACATTACCTGAGTCGCGAACACAGCGAAAAGGAAACAGAAGTGATGTGCTGCAACTGAGTTCACCATCGGAACTCAACCATTTCATTCATGTGTGGGAATGATACAGTGGCACCACACTAGTCTTCCATTCGGGAAAACCGGGTTCTTTCCCAGCTTGGATAAATGTACTGTACTTTTGGTCAAAACAATTATTGAAACATCCTCATCTTTGTTATGAAAACAAAGTGAAGCGTCTTGTTCAAAACAAAAGTTGGATAGACACTCACTATGTTATACAGTTACTCCTTTATCGTGTGTCTGAAGCTATTTTAGTTTTCCACAAACTGTATCACAACCGAATTTCAAAATCTGATCTCAACTGTGCAAGAACAAGTAGAATACATTGCCTCCTTTACATGTCACACTTGGCAGTCTTGACTCAATGTAAATGCTCTAAAAGAATTGCAGACTTAAGTGTATCACTAATCACCTCACTTTAAGTTCTGAGAAATACTACAGACTTAATTGTGTCACATGTTACATAATGTTATAATTTAACACTGAGCATCGACAACTGAGGTTTATAAGCGCAGTCTTTTAGGTACATACTATACTAAAATGACTTTAATATACAGAGATACCGATGACTTCACTCTTAGCACCATCTTTACATTAGGCTCTTAAAGTACTACAAACTTCACTCTTATCATCAGTCTCACTTAAGGCTCTGAATAATATTACAGTCTCACCATAACATCGTCACCTTCACTTTTGTCTGAGAAGTACTATATACTTGACGGGATCACTATTCTCGCACGTGACCTCAATCAGCCCAGGTTAACGAGCGCACCCTGTAATCATCTTTGTTAACTTCTGTTTGATGTGACGATAAATTGCAGGTAAGGTTATTTAAAACACACTTTATAAAGCCATTCATTCATTCATCCGTGAGTTAAGTTTACTGTTTTTTAATGGTTCATTTAAAAAAAATACGAGCGGCGGCGATTTCAATTTCTTTTATGTTGCTGCGCCTGACTGTGTGAACAAGTCATGTAAAACAAAGCGAAAACACAAATCCTGTTTAATGTGGTCTATGCGTTTTTTTTAACAGAGGAGCTCACAAGTAACGAACAGGCGAGGTGCCTGTCTCCACAGTTATGACTTAGTACCTGTGCCAGGTTATTCTCATCATGCAAACGGGTAAGAGTTTCTAAAGCAGATGATTTTCATGCAATCTTTAAAGTTTTTGATGGCACGAGCAGTAAATATAATTATACAACTGGAGAAATCATTAAATACCACATAAATCTTAACTCTGAAATTCCACTGGACGGTCGACATATACAGTGCTCTCGTTTATCTACCTTATATCTTCTGCAGAGGGATTTTGGAATAATTATATAAGTCTAAGTCTTGGCCGTCTCCCGATACAGAAAATACAACTAAAAAGACGATATTATAATGTGTTTTTGCTCTTTATAAATTAATATCGTTAAACTGTTTTTTTGTTAGTAAGTGCACTGATATACACGTGATGTCACAATGTTAAGGAAGATACAATAGTCCATTAAGCGCAACTCTAATTATCAACAATGAAATTCTAAGAGTGCCTTTTAAAGCACTTTTGTCTCTTTATTCTAAACTAATGTTCACAAAGAAAAAGAAATATGGATTATAATTAACTTACAATTCACAAAAAAAATCAGTGATTGAATAGTTAACTCTGTACCTAAGTGAGGGTCAAACTCGGGGCGGTGTTCGTCATCGTGGGCATAAACAGCCGCACTATGAGGTAAGGCTCGACAAAATCACATCTAGGGACCCAGACCAGAAGTCTCTCATGTTGTGGAGTTAATATTTAATGAGCGTGGCGGAACAGGGCAGGGCAGGTCCAGGGACCGAATTCCTATATCCGTGCGTTAATTTGTCCCCTAATTCAAATTATAACCCAGACATTACTTTTTAATAGCCTCAATGTAGATTCAAGGTAACACTGACCACTAGCTGAAAAGAGGCAGTAAAATGCGTTCTCACATCCCCAGGTAAGTGGAAAAAATAAATCGGACTCAGGTCTTCTTCAGTATTTTATCTAACCTAGACGGAAATTATATGGTCATGGCTGGTGAAGGAGGAGTGCTGCACGACCAGAAAAGATATGACATGTTAGGGTGTATCTATTAGCTGATGTGGGTTTACGTTGGTATAACACATGTGAAATGTGCCCCCTCCTCCCACAGTCACAACCACGTCCCCTCCCGCCCCCTCCTCCCACAGTCACAAACCACGTCCCTCCGTCCAGTCCTCCCACAGTCACTACCACGTCCCTCCTCCTCCCACAGTGACACCGTCCCTCCTCCTCCCCACAGTGACAACCACGTCCCTCCCGCCTCCTCCTCCCCACAGTCACTACCACGTCCCTCCCGCCCTCCTCCCACAGTGACAACCACGTCCCTCCCACCTCCCTCCTCCACAGTGACCAACCATTCCTCCCACACGTCCTCCCTGCCCCTCCCTCCCACAGTGACAACCACGTCCCTCCTGCCTCCTCCTCCCACAGTGACAACCACGTCCCTCCTGTCCCCTCCCTCCCACAGTGACAACCACTCTCACCTCCTGTCCTGTCCTCCCACAGGCCATACCACGTCCCTCCCACCCCTCCTCCCACAGTCACTACCACGTCCCTCCCGCCTCCCTCCTCCTCCTCACGTCAACCACGTCCCCTCCCGCCTCCTCCTCCTGACCCACGTCCCTCCCGTCCCTCCTCCCACAGTGACAACCACCTCACCTCCCGTCCCGTCCTCCCAGCCACCTCCACGTCCTCCCCCCCTCCTCCCACAGTCACTACACGTCCTCCCGTCCCATCCTCCCACAGTCACTACATCCCCGTCCCACCTCCCACAGTTCACCACCCCTCCCGTCCTCCTCCAGTCACTACCACCTCCCTCCCCCCTCCTCCCAGTCACTAACCTCCCCTTCCGTCCCTAAGTCACCTACTACCTCCCACTTCCCGTCCCCCTCCCACAGTCACTACTACCTCTCTCCCGTCCCTTCCTCCCACAGTCACTAAACCTCCCCTCCCGTCCCCTCCCTCCCCAGTCAGTACCACCTCCCGTTCCTCCCCTGTCACTAAGACCTCCTCCCGTCCTCCTCCCCAGTCACTACCACCCCTCCCAGCCCCTCCTCCCACAGTCACTACTACCACCCCTCCCGTTCCCTCCTCCCTGTCACTAAACCTCCCTCCGTCCCTCCCTCCCACAGTCACTACACCACCCTCCCGTCCCTCCTCCCACATCACTACTACCACCACTCCCGTCCCCTCCTCCCACTCTACCACCACCCCTCCCGGCCCCTCCTCTCCCGTCCTCCCAGTCCTCCCTCCCACAGTCACTACTACCACTCCACTCCCTCCTCCCCTCACTACTACCACCCCCGTCCCCTCCTCACAGTCACCACCACCCCTCCCCCCCTCCTCCCCAGTCACTCCGTCCCCTCCTCCCTGCCACCACCCCCATTCCTCTCCCAGTCACCTACCACCCCTCCCCTCCTCCCACAGTCACTACTACCACCCCTCCCATCCCTCCTCCCACAGTACTACTACCTCCCGTCCCTCCTCCCACAGTCACTACTACCACCCCCGTCCCTCCTCCCACAGTCACTACTACTCCCCCCTCCCCACAGTCACCACTACCACCTCCGTCCCCCTCCTCCCTGATCCCTACCCCCTCCCCGTCCTCCCACAGTCACTACTACCCACCCCTCCCGTTCCCTCCTCCCAGTCACTACTACACCTCCTCCACCCACCGTCCCTCCCAGTCACTACTACTACACCCCTGTCCTCCTCCCAGTCCCTACCACCTCCTGTCAGGTTCCCCCTCCCACAGTCACTACCACCCCCCTCCCCTCCTCCCACAGTCACTACCACCCCCCTCCCGTCCTCACAGTCACTACCACTACCACCTCCCTCCCGTCGTCCCCACAGTCACTACCACCTCACAGTCCTACAGTCACTCCTCCACAGTCCCTCACCTCCCGTCCCCTCTCCTCCCCTCACCCCTACCCTCCCGTCCCCTCCTCCCACAGTCACCCTCCACCCTCCCGCCCCCTCCTCCCAGTCACTACCACCTCCCGTCCCTCCCTCCTCACCCACCTCCCCCCCTTCTCCTCCACACAGTCACCACCTCACCTCCCGTCCCCTCCTCCCCTCCTCCCTCCTGTCCTCCTCCCACAGTCACTACTACGTCCTTCCCGTCCTCCTCCCACAGTCTCCTCCTCCCGTCCTCTCCAGTCCTACCTCACCTCCCACCCTTCTCCCCCACAGTCACTACCTCCCTCCCCGTCCCCTCCTCCCACAGTCACTACCACCTCCCTTCCCGTCCTCCTCCCACAGTCACTACCACCTCACCTCCACCTTCTCCACAGTCCTACCCTCCTCCGTCCCTCCTCCCCAGTCCTACCACGTCCTGTCCCTCTCAGTCACTACCACCTCACCTCCTTCTCAACAGTCACTACCACCTCCTCCGTCCCCTCCTCCCCAGTCTTACCACCTCCCTCCCGTCCCTCCTCCACAGTCACCACCTCCTCTCCCTCCTTCTCCCACAGTCTTTCTACCTCCTTCCGTCCCCTCCTCCCACAGTCACTACCACCTCCTCCCGTCCCCTCCTCCCCTGAGTCACACCACCTCCCCTCCGTCCTCCTCCCACAGTCACTACTATCCTCCCTCCCCTTCTCCACAGTCACTACCACCTCCTCCCGTCCCCTCCTCCACAGTCATTCTACCTCCTCCCGTCCCTTCTCCCATCCTCTCTACCTCCCCCTCCGTCCCTTCCACTCCCAGTCCTACCCCTCCCATCCCCTTCTCCACAGTCACTACCTCCTCCGTCCCTCCTCCCCACAGTCTACCTCCTCGTCCCTCCCAAGTCACTACCTCCCATCCTTCTCCACAGTCACCACCCCTCCCGTCCCTCTCCCACAGTCCATCTACCTCCCCTCCCGTCCTCCTCCCCAGTCACCTCTCCCGTCCCTCCTCCCCTTCACCTACCTCTCCTCCTCCCCTCCCATGCTAAGACCTCCCCTCCGTCCCCTTCTCACAGTCACTACCACCTCCTCCGTCCCTCCTCCTGTCCTCAGTTCCTCCCATCCCTCCTCCCACAGTCACTAGACCCTCCTCCGTCCCTCCTCCCAGTCTTTCCTACCTCCCTCCATCCCTTCCTCCCCAGTCACTAGGCCTCCTCCCGTCCCTCCTCCCACAGTCACCACCTCCTCCCGTCCCCTCCTCCCACAGTCCTACTACCTCTCCTCCCGTCCCTTCCTCCACAGTCACCTAGACCTCCCCTCCGTCCCCCTCCCACAGTCACTACCACCTCCCCTCCCGTCCCCTCCTCCCACAGTCCTACTACCTCTCCTCCTCCTTCTCCCCAGTCCTACCCTCCCCTCCCGTCCTTCCTCCCACAGTCACTAGACCTCCCTCCCGTCCCCTCCTCCCCTGTCCCTACCTCCTCCCGTCCCTCCTCCCCCAGTTCCTCCCACCTCCCCTCCGTCCTCTCCCCAGTCCTACCACCTCCCCTCCCGTCCCCTCCTCCCACAGTCTTCTACCTCCCCTCCCCTCCGTCCCTCCTCCCACAGTCCCTAAAACCTCCCCTCGTCCCCTCCCACATCCACTACCACCTCCCTCCGTCCCCTCCTCCCCAGTCACTACCCTCTCCTGTCCTTCCTCCCCAGTCACTAGGCTTCCCTCCTCCCTCTCCCACAGTCTTCCCACCTCCCTCCCGTCCCCTCCCAGTCACTACACCTCCTCCCGTCCCTTCTCCCACAGTCACTACCTCCCCTCCTGTCCCTTCCTCCCCAGTCACTAAGACCTCCCCTCGTCCTCCCCAGTCACTACCACCTCCCCCCGACCCTTCCTCCCACAGTCACTACCATCTCACATCCTTCCTCTCCACAGTCACTACCACCCCTCCCATCCCTCCTCCCAGTCACTACCTCCCCCCTCCTCCCACAGTCACAAAATCCTCAACCATCCATCCTGATACAGTATTTGCCTTCCATATCGACCATTTCTGACGTCAGGTAACCAGTGACTCGAACCACAACCACCTCTACTGGTGATGTTTGGCTTTATTTGACATTGCTACTTACTATTGTGACAACACTTCTGCTGCTAATAAGTGACCGACGTCTGCTGAATAATAAGTAAACTGACTCTGCTGGCTGTTACACTGACTGTCATTGTGCTGACTAATACATAAAGCCAACACTACTGCTGTACTAATATGTAAACTGACACTGCTGCCTAATACGTAAACTGACATTGTTGCTGACTATCATGTTACTAGTAATGTTGCTGACTAATATGCGACTGGCAGGAGCTAACGTTTACGTGACTGACACTGTTGCTTTGTTTTGGGCTGACACTGCACTGATATGTGACTTAAACTCCTGCTGACTTTTTGTGCTGGCAATGTTGCTAATTGTTATTTGGCTCTGTTTGCTGACTATTACGTGGCTGACACTGTTGCTGACTTTTACGTATTTGTTACATGTTGCTGACTTTTATGTGACTGACACAAAAATCCACTGTTGTGGATGTGTCAGAATGAAGTGTGTGTGTGTGCAACAACAACAAATACTTAATATATGTATATATATATATTAATATATATATATATATTTATATGTATATATAATATATGTATGTTAACGGTTTTGTGAAAAGTTCTGCAGCCAATGGCTTGAAAATATACATTAGACAAATTACTTAGTACAAACAAAGACATGGAATTGGGTTGTTTAACAGCTTTCATAACTAAAAGGCATCGTTGGTACATACAAGTTATTTATTTTGCAGTGTGATTGGTCTCTTTCACTACTGTGTGAGGTCACGTAAACCACGTTGTGTAGTGACTTCTCGTGGATGTTGATAAAACCTCACGTGGTCATGGAGACACCGGGTGGTGTGGTTTCACGTAGTGCAGCTTTCAGTGCTTCTTACTGCAAACCAGCAGACAAGTGCCATTCAAACACGCTGACGCCGCCCTTCTTTCACTAGATGCAGCCCTCACATATTACCATCTCTGGACGACCCTTCCGGTCTCGCATCGCCTCTCTAGTCACCTCAGAGCTCACAGCAAAGATGACATCGCCAATAAATTATATAAATTTATCATGGCTGGATGATCACCATTATTGATTCCGGTGACGAAGCACAAATGGGGCCTCGATGATCTCTATGAAGCCAAGAACACTGCAGGAGAGACTAAATTTATAGAGACGGAAAGCAAAACACTGATGACGTTGCAAGAAAGTTTGGAAACAAAATGCGTGTGGGAAAAGTGTGTTTGGCGGTAAGAACTCACGGAATCCTCCGGTGGTGTTCTGCCAATAAACAGAGACGATAAAACAACTGAAGGAAAAGCATCCCCTGCAAGTGAAGAGACACAGGTTCTAGGGTGACCTATCCCCACCATATGCTGTCCTTTTTGAGAAAATAACAGGAGGATGATGTGGCACTAACTTTGGGAGGGCTGGCCTTCAAGCCTGGATGCAAACAGTTGGAGGTTATCCTCAGCATCAACAGTTGGCCCGTGGCAAGTGATCTCTGCATTTGCCATCCTTGCAAGAAAGTTAACAATCTCGTGCTGCCTCCATGCTCTGACGGCCTCGCCTCATTCCCTAGATAAGAATCCAGGATGTAGGCCTATAGGGTGGAAGTGCTGGAAGGCGGATCATTGGAAAATGCATAATGGGTGGTAAGGGAAGATGTGGGACGGCGGCAGGGAACCTGCAAATTTGTGCTGGCCACCGGGCTGGAGGAGCTGCCATTCACGCCATGAAGACGATATTTGGAGCGCGTGATTTTGAGACTGTTCTCCTGGTTGACGCTTCCAGCGCATTCAACATACTCAACGCAAGGCCACACTGCACAACATCAAGATCAAGTGTCTAAGCTTTGCAATGTATGTTGAAAACACTCTAAAGTCCATCAGACCTCTATATAGTAAACATCAAGGCTCTAAGACAGTGGTTCTCAACCTTGTTTGCCCCATGCACCCCTTTCACCATATGTCAGAATGTCATTCCCCCCTCCTTTCCAGATTGTCTGCCTCAAAAGTGCATTCCTAATAATATGCATATAATACTGAAAATCCTTTATTTTTCCATATTAGTACATATACATTTACAATTTTACATGGATTATTTTTATAGTAGTTTTTACAAATTAATGCCAATTGAAAATGTTGATGGATTTATAAAGCTTGAATAAAATATGTTTTTTATAATGAATTGTAACATTCAAACTGAAGCATAATGCAATAAACAAAAAGTTCAATAGAATACCGGGATATTGTAAATTTGTATTGATTTTATTCAGATGAAAATGTCAATAGAAACCTGTGATTGTTTTTCTTCGCCAATTCTGGGGATGCGGAGGTGTTAGAAAGGGCACAACGCAGGTCATTTTCTACCTCTAATCTACTACGTTGCTTGTTTTAATTTGCAGCAGTGTTGTAGTCTGACTAAAGATGTCGACACAAACGGAGCAATGCGGATAGCTCTTCTGCCACTTTTGGGTGAATCGCATAAGGGCCAAATTCTGTATTGGTTTCTCATCGGACATATCTTTGCTCCGAATCAGTTTTCCCCTGGGGAAAATTCCCCAGTTGAGAACCCCTGCTCTAAGAGGTGATACCATCATACAGTCAACTGAGGGAACAGCGCAGGGGACCTGTTAATGGCAATGTACGCAATAGGCTATCGTGCTAACACTCAATAAAATTTGAAAACGCAGGGTCAAGTAAGTGGCGTATGTGACAACCTAGGAGGGAAAAGTGGAGGACATGAATAAGTGGTGGGACCTGATAATAACACTGGTCCCTAAATAAAATTTGCCCAGTAGCAAGTCCTTCCTCATTGTGAAGCCAGACACTATGGACGAGCGTGGAGTGTTCGGTGAAGTGAGGTCATGCTAAGGATAGCCAAGACACTGGGTGTTGTAATCAGCACGACGGACTTGAAGACCAAGTACGTAACGGGAAAAGGTGAATTAGGTGGGTTATGAAATCCAGCTTGATATTATACACAGAGCCACATGCCTTTGGCATTGCCCATGGAGTCAAGCATCGCTGGAACTACCTGATGCGCACTATCCTGATATTGGATCCCTCCTCCTACCCTCTGGAAGAAGCTATCAGCGTCAGGTTCTTTCCAAATTGGTGAAACATCTTCGCCAACCCTAGCAGAAGATCACTCCTTGCACTACCACCGAGACTGGGAGGATGGGGTGGCAATCTGAGGAGGTTTGCCACCGGTTCCTACTCAGTTTAGCTCGCGGCGCCTCGGTGACCACACAATGGCTCAGAACGCAACGGTGAGGTGGATGCCAGCGAGTAAACAAGATTCGACGGTCATTGCTATAGAACGAGCTTTGACCAAGGTGATGGTTGCGGCAACTGATGTGAGTGCCGAGAAATTTGAAAAAAAAAGTGCTATTTGGCAGGTGGTGGGCGGTGTGGTTTATTGTTGATGGAGAAATGATTTCAGTCTCAATATGGGAATTTACAGATGTGTTTTATAAATTGCAGGCCAGTAGAAGTTTGCCTCCCAATGCGTGTCTGTGGCTCTTCCTATGACGTGTTCCGTCTGTTGTGTGCAGAAAGGGCTTCATATGCATGAGGCGCTGCGGGTGGGTCTGCGAATATGTTGGGACGCTGTCGTGATGTCGAGGTAGAACTGCCGTCTTTTTGGACGGTGGTATTTCAACATGGACCTCAAACGTCCGCTGACGTGTTGGCATCAGTGCTTGGGTTTGGGAGGGGGACAGCGAGCCTTCTTAATTTTTTTTATTCCGTGGCCGTATGTTGCCATACAGCTCTGGTGCTGATATGGGGAACGAGAACGCCAATATAAGGGCATATGGGGAGGTTCAGAAGGTTGTCGGGCGCTTTCTGTGGTGTTCACAGCATCTGGTGGGATGAGGACCAAGTGCAAGATGCTTCTACGCCAGACTCGCGGAGGCCTATCGAACAAACAGCCCAGAAGTTGAGTATGTTACAGCCTGGATGGAGATGTCGATTGTCCTTTCTCTCCTTAGGTCTGCTTTGCTCTGCCTCAGGGAACGAGAGCATTGGCCCAAAGCTGACAACAGTTGCATATATTGACTATGAGGCAGCAGTTACTGAATGCCGCATTGATCTGCGGCTCAACTAACTCCTGCAGTTGGGGTAGCTACTTGTGTGTTGGGATATTTATTTTTTAGTAATAAATCGTGGGGTTTTGTGGCTATTGTGGAGGCTGGTTCGTTACAAAGGAAGAAAAATGGTGTGTTTTTGTGTGTATGATGGTTTATGTTTGCATGTTTACGGAGTGCTACATGTGTTCAAAACGTGTGTGTTTACATTCTCGTTTAGGTGTGGGTCTGTTTGCATACACATACTGTACAGTGCGTGATAATGTACATACTGGGCCCCCCATTGCGTGTATCAGCCCACGTATCATGTGAGGGATGGACGGCTCTCAGAAAAACACACAAGGTGGTCCTGTGACGTAGAATCGATAAGTAACATTAAGACTGGACCTTATCTCATATGCTCTATACGCTTAACACGAAGATGAAAACACCACCGGTCAATGAAGGTGGTTTATTGAAACAGGGTAAAATTTGGTTCTTAAGAATGGTTGATTTGGTGGAAGCAATATTCATGGTTGGTTGGTTCAAATGGTTAGTTGGCCTTTAAAATAGGATGCGTTCGTTGTCAAAACATGGAAAATTACCATAAAAAATAATATAACTTGGCTGGGTTTGTAAATAAATTTCTCTTGATGTGTAACGGATTTAAATCGGATTTGAAATAATTATAAACTTTTACTTGTTTGTATGAATTTTGGCAGTTGTTCTGCTTGCTCTGCGTTGGAAGTTTTTATAATATCTATCAGTGAAAAATATTAATAGTCTGTCTCTACCTTTTTTATGAAAAGTTTATCTACAGTATTGTCTGCCTTAAGAGTCTTAATAATATTTTGTCTCTCTCTTCTACGTAGGGTTTTGTAATACTTTGGAGGTTTTAATAATTTGTCTATACGTGGCTTTGTAGTTATTTTTTCAATATGTGGAAACTTTATATGTGGGGTGTTGTGAATATGTCTATATAAGTTACTGTATATATGCTTGAAATTATGGGTAATAATTTATCTATACATGGGTTTTTTATTAATTTATTCTAGATGTCTTTGCAGCAAAACAGTGTGATACAAATGGCTGACTTTGGGTGCAATGAGACAGGGACCCATGTACGACCGAATGGAGATAAATGATTGAAAAACCTACTGGGGTTCACATCAAATTACTCTCATTAATACAACATCTTAAATGTATTGTAACGCCGACTATGCAGAATCTGATACACCACATATATATGTAACCAGTCGGAATTTACTGGACATTTCTCACTTGACTTGGGGTTTATTAAAATTAATAGATGAAAATGGCGGTGGAAGCGCGTCCCGAACCAGCACAAGAACACTTAAATCTACTAAACAAAATGAATTGTCCGTGACCGTGGAAGGATAGCGTCTGAGCAATACGTAACTTCTA
>NW_024730658.1:0-20946 GCF_018991925.1 Homarus americanus
TTAATACTGAAACCAGCAAATACATGGGTCCATTACCCAACATGGGATAATTATTAGCAAACACATACAACCACATTGTGGACCATAACTCCAAAGCATGTCCCAGGGTATAGCACCGGCGCCTCTAACAACTGACGACTACCGTCGCGGTCGACACGTGGTGAGCGTCTGGGGTCCAGCCCCGCGATGTTGATCTGTAGTAAGTTAATCATGTCGAATCACCGACCGATGCATATATTGATCCCTGCTGGTTACCCACCGGCTCAGCAGCCGATGGGGTGTTCAAATAAGCCCACCCTGGAATCTGGGAACAAACGGGAGAGGACGTCACAGGACTGGGAAGCACGATGACAACACAAAACAAATCTTTCGTCTCGCAACGTCAGACGACATTTACTTTATATTACTTTTTTACACTGGGTGAATGACAATTCCACTGTTAAAGCATGAACACTGATGATACTTCACTACAATTGACTGAATCAAACTGAATGGCTATAAAACACCGCTACATACCTGGGAACAAACGGGAGAGGACGTCACGGGACGCTCTCTCCCTCTCCCCCGTGGTAATATACCCCTGAGTTGCCAGCGATCGCTACTCGTGCAACAACTCGACTGTTACTCATTCAAGTATGACCCTCAGTTGACAAAGGTCTGGCGAATTACTAAAGTTGATTTAGACAGACTAATCAAGATTGAGCTTGTCAGGAGAGATTGGAAAAAACGTATTAACAACTGCGTTCGAAGGCGGGACTTACCGGGAGGGATCGCGAGTCGAAGCGTCGACGGCGAAAAACACGTCTTCTCGGGGACGGCTAACCCACTCGTGTTTTGTGGTCGTAGAGTTTAATAAGAATCATTAGTGTTAAAACAGACTAACAGTCAATGTGACCATGACATAAATACAGTCGAGTCTGGATTTACGCGGGTTTGGTTTACGCGTTTGGTCGTTTACGCGGTGCCTTGCCAGAATGAAATTCTTTAATTACGCGGTAAATTTGGTCATTTACGCGGGAAGCGGCGCGGGCAGGGTGCGCACGAGGTCGTCCAGTCATCGAAGCATTACCGAGTTCTTCACCCACCACAGTCGGCCCAAGCCAGGGATAGTGATAGTGAGGATATGGACTTTGAGGGGTTTGACAAAGAGGCCCTGCAAGCCTCTGTGGTGGATAGTGATACAGGTGAGGGCCAATAATCTGCCGTCTGCCTCGGAACCAACCCCCCATGCCCGTGTGCCCAGCCATCTTTTCTACTAACGTAAGTGTTAAAAAACCTAATATTATTGATATTTCTTTTCTGTATTATGTGTGTGCATACCATCATAAAGTTAAGATACTAGTTTTACTACAATGTACGTATTGTGTCGCAAAAAGTGGAGTTTGGGGTCGGCCCAGTCTCTATTTTAATTAATTCCCTATGTTCCATTATTTCATTTACGCGTTTCTCGCGGGCCTCCGCGGGTTCAATTGACCGCGTAAATGCAGACCCAACTGTACTCTATGTATACTCACCATCGTTGATATCGCTATAGAGATGTGTTTTGGGGGAGATAATCACTACTGGCACTGTAGTTATGTGCCGAAAATAAAGATTTTTTTTTTTTTTTACTACAGGTTAGGGAAGGTTAGGTTAGGTTGGTTGTATTTATTGGGCAAAACCCAAGAGGCAAAATTTCGATTTCTGGTTCTTTTGAAAACATCCACAATGCATTGTGGTCATTTTTGGTCTTTGAGCCCAACATATATCATAAAAATGAATGGTCCAAGTACTGAGCTTTAGGGTACTTAAGCACACACGTACGCTGTGGAAGCTTAACAATGACTGGGGAGAAAACACTCGGGGACGCTGTGATGCTCCGCAAGAGAGCGTAGCACACCGAGGTGAGAGAGGGTGGCGCGCCATGTAAAGTAGCCCGTGTTGGGTGACAACGTTATACTGAATTGGTCGGAATCGTGGGTATCTAAAGAGTAGGAACGTTATAACGAAACAGCATTGTGTGGGGCAACATTAAGCTAGGACTGGGTGTACTAAGTTCTTGCTTACATTCCTTTAATACTCTGGCAAATATCTCATCGGGAACTGCCGACTTCTTAGGTTTAACTTGTCTGTTTGTTTACTAACATAGTTACTAGTCACTCCTATCTTGCTTGATCTACTTTCTTCACTATTTCTGTATATAGTCGGTGCCTCGGGTATCATGTTTAAAGTTTCGATGACGAAAACTGTTGAAAAATATCTTCAGATTATTGCTCGGTTCCCTGTCGTTAGCCTGCCAGTATCTGACTGTATTGGTCCAATATTGTCACGTGTTTTAGTGTGATACATTTGGAAGAATCTCTTGGGTTTGACTTTGCCTCCCCTGATACCTTCAGTTCTTTGCTTTTCTTATCTCAGTCTTAACCCTACTGGCCAATTCCTTATAATAATCTCGGAGGCAAACTTCAGCCGTTCTTTGTCCAATAATATTCTTTAAATAATTATCTATCCGTGTTTTTTGTATAGTATGTTCTGCCTTTGTGTATTAAGTAACTCATTTAAATTGTTGTGGAACTTGTCAACCTCAGATCTCGTGATGTCACCAGGTAAAGTGAGGTCGCCCTCTGGGTACATTGTGTGAGGTCATATATTTCACTGGTTGAGTCCTATTTGTTAGAGAGATCTCAGTGTGTGATGATTGGTGGAACCATTGCAGATCCTGTCCCTTTGCAGTTTGGAGTCCCACAGACATCAGTTTTGGGACCACTTGTGTTTACAGTCTACACCAGTAGTCTTGCATCTCTGCCGGATGTCCGTAGATGCTCGGGGTGTTGCCTATTTTCTATGCCGATGATAATGAAATCTTTAATGTCTGATACGTATTAAGATTTGGATGGCTTGGAGAAAACTTGGACTGAATAATCGCAGAACCGAGATTATCGTCATCCAGGGAAATATGAAGGGAGAAGACACAGATGATTGGGCTCCTTTATACAGTACTTTGGGGAAATGTAATTCAGTCCTGTTGATTCTGTGCATAATCTTGGAGAGTAATGTGAATCAAAAATTAATATTAAATAGCATATAAATTCAGTAGTTGCAATTTTCATATTCAAATTCTATAGTACAGCTCAGTATGTTGTTAATCACTTATTTGGATTGACAATGTATTGTGAGTACAGTATTATATTTTTCGAGTATTTTAGCCGATAAAAGTACCAATAATATTACGGTAGTTGCTCAAAGTGGAGAAGGGTTTGAAAGAGAGGGAAAATGTGGAGTAAAATACTAAAAAGAACAATAAACGAACCTTTGAAAACCTGACCTGACCTAACCTATAAAAATCCTAAAACTATAAAGCACGTACAGCACCTTATTGTTGTTGTTTAATGTGTTGAAGTTTTCCGTGTTCAGGTGGGGAGGGGATCTATGAACTTGAAAGTGATTTTTAACCTTTCTATAGATTAAGGAAGGTTAGGTCAGGTTTTCAAAGGTTTGTTTAGTGTTATTTTTAGTATCTTACCCCACATTCTCCATCTACTTCAAAGCCCTGTCCACTTGTTGGGAATTGGTGATGTCTTATACAGTACTGTACTGTAAGTGGGAAACACTGGAGCACCTTAGCTTATGTGTTTATTCAAGACATTGTCAGGTCATGAGACCCAACTGTGGGTGACCTGACATTGCATCAGAAGGTCAGTATTTTGAGACCACTCATCGTCCACCCTACCTCCACCTGACATTGCATCATGTCTGTTCAGTAACAGGAGACCCCCACAGCTCAGTGTGACTGGGAAATACCCGTCGTCGTTGTAACACCGTATCAAAGATTTGTAGTTTTTTAATTATATTTATTTAACTAAGCTTTTAGATAAACAATTCGGGATTATTCTAGTAAAGAAATGGAATTTTTAACTTAAGAAGAACTGCTTATACGGACTCCGGTAGTTTAGACTCCCGGAAATCTTTCCCCAGCACCCAGAAACATTCTGGGATGTGGGCTAGTGTCTGTCTGTGTTGTTTAGTCTCTGGGAAACTTTTCCCGGTAACCGAAAAAAAGAAATCCGAGGACAAGGGATTTTTCTGTGTTTGAGAAAGTCGTTTGGACACCGGCAAATATCTCGTCCCCGGAAGTTGCTTCCATCAAAGAAAGTTGCTAAGTTATGGCATAACACAATAAACACGAACTCAGTACCTAACCTAACCTAACCTAACCAAACATAAGATTAAATACACCTAAAGTGGAGACTACACTGTATGATACTAGTCATGTCTACGTTGTCATTGTCCGCTTTGCACAGCTTCTGTATTTTTCTAGCTAAATAATTTTTTTAATGTCAATATCAGAAATATGATAAAACACGAAATTCATACATGACAAGATCACAGAAAATGGTCTATGAAGACGAAAGGAAATTTACTTAACAGAAAAGGTTCAAGGAAGTCCCGTTGTTTACTGAGAAAGGGTTCTCCTTAGTGGCCAACACAGTCTCTATTATCAGGACCCAGAGGAATGTGAGTTCAGTATTGCTGGATATGACTCATTTACGAACCTAACTCAAGAATCCTGCAGGAGGGGTGTGGTTATCTACGCTAGGCAAGACCTTAGAGCCAGCCAGGCGAGGGTACAGGGAGAGGATGTTTTTGAAGAGTCCAAGTGGTGTAAAATTAAATTAAAGGGAGGGGACTTACTTATCGTCGGGTGTATCTACAGATCCCCGAACTGTGGTCCACTAAATCAAAGGAACTTAAGAACCTTAATAAACAATGCGGCGATGCTCAACCCCAGCCACCTCCTTATCATGGGGGACTTTAACTATGGCGACATCGACTGGAGAAACGAGTCAACCCCGAATGACTTGAATAATCCTGCTACTCTTTTTGTAGAAACTCTGAGAGATAATTTTCTGTTCCAACATGTGAGAGACCCGACACATTACAGAGGGGAACAAACACCCAAGCCACTTGACCTCATCATAACAAACGAGGAGGGTATGGTGGCCAAACTGGAACACCTTGCCCCAGTTGGCACCAGTCACCATACAGTGTTGTCATTCAGATTTAACTGTTACCTAGTTCAAGATAAGGCCAGGCCAAGGTGCAAATATTACAAGGGAAATTACAATGGGATGAGGGAAGAGATGAGGGGTATCAACTGGCCTGACTTATTAAGGTACAAGAACGCAGACACTACGCTGAATATCATAACTAGTAAAATGACCCATTTGATCGATAAATATATACCCAAGACCAAACCCAGTGCTTCTAGGAATACGAGGGGATCCCTACACATGAACCATGCGGCGGTCGACAAAATTAAGAAGAAAACCCAGAAATTCAAGACGTGGGTTGGGTCAAACGATGAGCAAGACAGGAGGATGTATGCAAGAGCCAGAAACCAAGCAAAGATAGTGTAGGAGGGCTGAAAAGGAGTTCCAAAGGCTGGTTGCACGCGAGGTCAAGTCAAACCCAAAGGCGTTTTACCGCTATGCAAAGTCGAAATTGAAAACGCGAGTAGGAGTATCAGACCTGAGGCTTGAAGATGGTAGTTACGCAGATTCTGACCAGGATAAAGCTGAGGCATTGAACAGCTTCTTTTCCTCAGTGTTCACAAGAGAGGATGCAACTAACCTTCCTGCGTTTGAGGACAGACGGTTCGACACAGCACTGACCCACATTGTGTTCACAGAAGAGGGTATTAGAAATAAACTGTCCAGGCTAAAGGTCCATAAGAGTCCTGGACCTGAACTGGTGCATCCTAGAGTGCTAAGGGAGCTGTGTAACGAGCTTGCAGAGCCCCTGAAGATTCTGTTTTGTAAATGCCTGGATGAACAAATGGTCCCCAGTGAATGGAAAGTGGCTTATGTGAGTCCTATCTTCAAGAAGGGCGATAGGCACTCCACGAACAACTATAGACCGGTGAGCCTGACCAGCATAATATGTAAAGTACTTGAGAGTATTATCAGAGATGCCGCGAAGGAACATCTACTACGAAACAACCTTGTAAAAGATTGCCAACACGGTTTTATGCCGGGGCGCTCTTGCTTGACACAATTGCTCAAGGTATTGGATATTTGGACCCATATTCTAGAACGGGGTGGTAATATCGACAATATTTACCTAGATTTTGCCAAGGCTTTCGACAGTGTACGGAATTCGGGGAAATGTCCTAGCGTGGATAGAAGACTTTCTACATGACCGCAAGCAATGTGTGGTGATTAATGGCACGAAATCGTCATCTGTACCTGTAACAAGTGGGGTACCGCAGGGTAGTGTATTGGGCCCGCTGTTGTTTGTTTGTTTCATAAATGATATGCCTGACGTTGTACACTCCTCCATACAAATGTTTGCCGATGACGCCAAGTTATTTCGGGAAATTAAGAACCAAGCGGACTGTGAAGAGCTGCAGAAGGACCTCTGTGGGCTCCAGGAATGGTCGAAGGAATGGCTGCTGAGATTCAATGTCACGAAGTGTAAGAGGATGCACCTGGGGCGTACCAACGGTAAGGAGGCGTACCATATGTCCCAACGGGATGAAGAAAATGTACTAGTGTGAGAAGGACCTAGGTGTGTATGTTGACAATGAGCTGAAGTTCTCGGGCCATTGTGAGAAGAAGGTAAATCAGGCAAATAAATTATTGGGTCTTATAAGAAGGTCGTTCAGATATCTAGACGGTCTGTCCCTCGTGACGATCTTCAGGAGTGAAGTGCTTCCCCATCTGGAGTACTGTCACCCCATCTGGTCCCCGAGATATGCTAGGGACTGTCAGTTGGTTGAAAATGTTCAAAGGAGGGCCACCAAACTGGTGCCTGCACTTCGGCATCTCAGCTACCCTGAGAGATTGGAGCGCCTGAACTTGCCTAGCTTATACTACAGACGGGCAAGGGGGGACCTAGTTGAGGTTTATAAGCATCTCAGGGGGCACTACTCAGTTGAGTGTCCTTACTTGGAGCTGGCGGACGCTCGCCCCACAAGGGGTCACAGCTCAAGATTGAAGAAGCCGCAAGTCCAGAAAACCGTGAGGGCAAACTTTTTCGGAGTGAGGGTTGTAAACTCTTGGAACAATCTACCAGAGAGTGTTGTGACGGCACCGAGTGTGAGCTCTTTCAAGAGAAGACTTGACCAACACTGGAGCGGGTTCAGGTACATTGAGGAGCCGGTGCATGCCCAGTATTGCCAACAGTGCGTGACAGAGACGTGACCGATCGCCCGGGCGGCTAGCGAGCCGACCTTTTGGTGAAGAATATAAAGGAAAAGAGACGTGACCGATCGCCCAAGCGGCTAACAAGCCGATCAGTGGCGAAGAGGATAAAAGTAAAAAAAAAAAAAAAAGTAAAAGGAACTGTGGAGGGTTGGTGACCACTGTGCCGGCGCTATGTACTGTATGTAGATGGCGTTTTAATTCTCATCTTATTAACCTGTTGTTTTTATCTGTGTACTGCAGTGAGTGGGTCAGAGAAGTTAACAATACAGATGTTAAAATTGTTCTTTTTTTCACCTTATCTTCTTGTCGACCTTTTTTTAACTTGCAAATATTTGACTTAACATAAGGTTGTCTTCTATATCTATATTTTCCTTACTTTATTTACTGATTTTATCATAACTGAACAAATCAAAGTCTTGTTTATACATATCAATAATTATGGCCATTAAGTCTTTGGGGACGTCTTCAAAGTACTGAAGGTCAGACTTATCATGTAATGCTCCGATGGATTTGTGTTTCCTCGGAATGGTGTTTTCCTGAAGGTGCAGGAGGCCCAGAAGGTACTCCGCTTCCTTGGGGTTCTCATGCCGCACGATGTACTTGTAGTCAGCTGTACATGGACCACACAGTTGGCTAATGGGGGTCCAGTGATGGTCCAACAGGTCCACGTCCCTGGTCCATAATACGTGCTCAAGGAACTCTGCCATAGTGAAGGAGGCGTTACTGAAATACTTCTTTAGTTTACTTTGTTCCGTCGTGGAGTACCCAATGTTGACAGCAGCAACGACACCAACGTGTTTGCCTACTGTCAGCATCTTCTTGGCTAACGTTATAAACTTTCTCTCGGGGTTAGACGATGCTTTCTTGGTTTCATTAAGACGATGGCGGCTAAACGTCCCAAAACGCTTCCCTGTCAGAAAGCCATATGCCTGCGAAACCTTTTTTAGTGTTGTGAGGTACTGAGGGGAAGGTGCGACGGATCCTTTGTGTATGAGAGCTGGAAGCCAGTATTCCTGCCATCTATCATTCCACGTCTGATGACTTCCCGTTACTTTCCTGTAGGCCTTGTCGTAGGTATTAAGTGGAGACCCATTTAGGTACTTGTCTCTATAATGAAAGAACAATGTTGTTGAAGTTATTATATATTTATGAAGAGCGTATTCTAGGTTAGTAAATACACTAAGTCATCAACAATTAAAAATCAAGAGAGCCATCACATTTGAATCTTAATGATGATAGTTACTGAAGAATGACCGATAATGAAACTTTTATACCATATCAACTGAGAAAACTATAAGTATGAACTCAAAATATTTTCGTGAGTCATGAGTAGACAATGGTGAAGCGTACAAGTAAACAACACACTGATTGGATGAAACTTATTCTTAGGCTGTACAGACAAGCTAACTCTTATTACCAAGGTTTCACCAACTTACTTGTAAGCTGAAACCAGACGACCAAGAGGATGCCTCACAACCAGAGTCTTTAGGTCTTGTAGGCTGCCTGGAATCCTTGTACACGCTTGACTCATGAAGGATTTCCATGCTGTTGATCCAACCTGTGTGTGTGTGAGAGTAGAAGTACAATACTCGCTTATGAAGACGATTGTGTCACATAATTCAGAATATCACTCTGTATGTGTGTGTGTGTGTTGAATTGTGAATTATATGCATCGGTCTTGTATGCACACTACCGAAAGGCATAGAAAGGCAGAGATATTTTTTCTTCAGATATCCGGGAGAGGTTGTGTCAGGTGAGGGAATAATATTTTAAGTGAGAGATCAATGAAAGTAATATATTCACTGACAGAACATCAGAAGAGGGAAAGATGAGCATGAACAAGGGAAGTTGTTCAGTACACATTATTGTTTAGACTTAGGTGTAGAAATGCACTTTGGATGTACACTATATACTGGATGTGTAAGGCAAGAGAAGCCAGGGCTTATTTCTTTACTTGTGCTAATCCCAGACTTAATTGTTGCTTCCCCAGGGGTGTAATTATCGCAATCGATCATCAGATGTTATCCCACAATTAGTATATAACACAACCCGTTACTACCACACCACAAATAAATAAAAAACACTTAAACCACAGTATCTTTTCACTTGGCTCTTCAGGCTTATCATCACTACTGCTTGTTGACGCTACGTGTGGCTGCTGGGTTGTCATGTCATCCAGTTATTTATCTTCTTGGGAGACCAATGATCTTGGAACCTTATCCAGACTTTCCTGTAGTTCATGTATTTGGGAGACCACTTAATCTGTAACGTTGCTCCGTTATATCTATTGTACCTGTATTTTGGAGGACCATTGTGATTGTTCTGGCTCCTCCACCTCTAGTTAAAATGTTGGCAGTTCCCTCTCTACTGTCGTTTAGTTTTCTGAAATTGTATCTATGTCTTGGAAATCATCATCATCGTCATCATCGTCTTCTCTAGCTACTGTTAATATTATTTTTACAAAATTTGATTTTTCGAGGCAAATCTCAAAACTCAACTACCTGCTTATTATGTTCATGTAAGGGGGGGGGGGGGTCTTACTTTAGTTCGCCCCCATAGTGCAGTCACCATGTTTTTGGTCAATCTGTATATCAGTGGATAAGGGCACTGGCACTTCATGGTATTGCGGGACATAATAAAAGTAAAAAGCTGGCCGGAGACAATCTTTTATTCTGACTTTGGTAACACACCTGTATAAAGGCATGACACGAGACAAGACCAAATTGAAAAGTTTTATTCACAACATATTTAATTTAGAGTTGACAATAAATATCATGTGTTGAAGACTTAATATGATATGTACAGATCTTATCTATTATCCATAGTCTGGCAACAAATTGCTCAACATCGCGCCGTTACATTTTCTGACGACGGAGGTGAAATATGCAAGACGTAACAACTCTTGGCTTAGATAAACAATGTCTCATAAATGAGATACAGGTATATCTAAAAATGAATGGCGCCAAATAACGACGATTTGGCACCGACCGTTACACTAATGACATGCACTATACATCACTTGACAAAACAAACATTGCCACATCATGTGACATTAAGTATGTACAGTACAGTTTACAAAAGTTCATTTACTGTATATGCCAAAGATGGCACTATGGTATATATTTTGGGTGTGGTGCAGTTTGGAGCAATAGTTTAAATCAACCATTTCTGTTCCTATAGTACAAAGTGTAATTGGTAAATATTGAGTTTTGTTACTATTGAACTTAACCAAGTTTGTATCTCCCCATTCAGAGATGCTGCACAGATCCGCGTTGATAGAAGTAATGATATCAGTTCTAGAAACAGATCTAGTTTGAGAGTTAGGAGGAAGGGGAAAATGTGAGGAAGAGTGAAGAGTAGAATCATCGGCGTAAGAATGGATAGAATTAGTTGTAGTGTGAAGTAAATCATTGATAAAAAGAAGAAAGAGAGTTGGTGAAAGAACAGAACCCTGTGGGACGCCACTATTGGTAGAGAAAGAGCGAGAAATCGATCCCTCGACAACAACTGCCATGGATCGATTCTCAAGGAAGCTAGAGATGAGAGAACAAAGTGGGGGAGAGAAACCAAAAGAGGGAAGTTTAGATAGCAAAGACTTGTGCCATACCCTGTCAAATGCTTTGGAGATGTCGAGGGCCACGACAAAAGTTTCCCCATAATCCCTAAGAGAGGATGACCAAAGATGGGTGCAATAGGAGAGCAGATCACCAGTAGATCTTGCCTGGCGAAAGCCATACTGGTGATCCGACAAAAGAGAAAGGCGTTCAAGGTGACGGAGAAAATGGGAGTTCAAGATAGTTTCGAAAATCTTAGAGAGGGATGATGTTAGGACAATGGGGCGATAGTTAGAGGGACTAGAATGGTCACTCTTCTTCGGGATGGGCTGAACCAAGGCATGCTTCCAAGAAGAAGGAAAAGTTTTCGTTTTGAGGCAAAGGCGAAAGAGGCGAGCAAGCACAGGGGCCAGGGCTTCAGCACACTCCCTCAGAACACGAGGGGGTATTCCGTCCGGTGGTACCTGATAATATAGCGTACATTTATGTCAAGGAATTATTATATAACATTTAGTAGCATGTGGATTAGTACACGATGTTTTTGTTTTACATTGTTATAATTAAGTTATAAATATATACTGTACGTAAAGTATTTGACGGTAATGGGAAAACATTACTCGGGTCGTGACTTTATTAAATTCACCGTTGATAGTTCTCACCAAGGAATGGAGATGTGAGTGACTGACTGTAGGGTATCTTGTTATTTCCATCTTGGAAGAAAACTTTATTGACTACGATACTGCCACCGTAGGCTGTGAGTTGCTATCATAACTTTTTGGTTCGTTAGCTTTTCACAAATTCTGTGATCCACTTATGTCTATGGTGTAAATACCCAAGAGCAGTTTATCTCGGATAATTCCCTCGTTTGGTTGTGACGGTGTTTACCGGAGAAG
Source organism: Homarus americanus (assembly GCF_018991925.1). Classification (NCBI taxonomy): domain Eukaryota; kingdom Metazoa; phylum Arthropoda; class Malacostraca; order Decapoda; family Nephropidae; genus Homarus; species Homarus americanus. The sequence goes on from NW_024730658.1 coordinate 11,632, forward strand.
AAGTTCGGGGTCCCGGAAAGCACGAATCTGGCAGTTTTGAGCTGGGAAACTTTGGCTATATTTCATGAAATGGACTTTGTTTGAATAATGTTGAAGATTACACCAGAGTTTTCAATGTATCCTTGTACTATGACGCCAAGGTGAAGAACAAAATGCTGAAAATTTGAAGTTATTCGAATGAGCGGGTTCGGTGAGCAGAGAGCAAATAATTTGACGGTTCGGCAGCGAGTCGGCGGCAAGGTGGGGTATTTAAAGGTTGAACCGGCAAGGATGCATCAGTTACAATCAGATCCTTGTGTCTGGTGGTAGAATTCGTGTATAGCTACATTAGAAGATGCAGTTTGTGAAGAAGAAAAGAAAATTGTATATAAAGTTGTGCCAAGACATTTGTTCGTTCGGCTGTTGGTTTCCTGCACTTGAACGGTTTTCTTAAACGTTTTTCTGAGGTCTTTAACACAAGTCGTACAATTCATAGATGTATTTGACTTGAGGCCTGTGAAACCTATTTAAGAAGCGTGGTTAACTAGCGAGATTTTGAATGTGTTCATAATATTGTGGTGAAAACGGTAGTTTACTTGAAATAAAATTAATGTGAGTTTGTATCGTGCTAAGTGATTCGAAAATTTTAAGTGGATTGTGTTGACATTTCGTGACGGAAAGTGAATTCACGAGAGCATGAAGATTATGTAATTAGATGTAACAACTTGGAGATTGAAATATTCTCTCGGCCTGACTCGAGCTAAAGTTGTCTGGATACCAACTTGAAATCAGTGTATATTATAATATTTGAGAAAAATGTATTTATGCGTGTACATGGTTGTGGTGGGATATTGAAAATCATTGAGAAGAATCAAAGATGCAGTGTGTAAAGTAGTAAACAATATTGGTTTGTGTTTTTAAGATTGGATATAGTGTTGCCATAAATCAGAGAGAAAGTGGCGAAGAAGATAACTCTCCCGACAGCGACCGGAGATATAAGAGGAGTAAAGACTGCAGCAGCAGCAGGTAAGTGATAATGGATGTCGAGAGTTTACTTAGCGAGGAAAAGATAGGGATTTGACATGAATAACCATATTGACATGGGTGAGCCATGAGTTGAGTGGTACTTGTTGTAGAGTATATTTTTAATTTAGTGTTGAATACAAAACATGGTGTTGTCTCGATTACAAGTACTTTTTCAATAATAATTGATTAGTTAATACATATTTTAGTTGATGTGCAGTACGTATTGTGAGGGAAGCGTTAGAACGTGGTTTATTAGCGTGAAACGAGGGGAGTGTGGATAATGGCATGATAGCAGTTATAGAATCAATGGAATGGTCGCGTGACAGTAGTTGGGAGGGGGGGGTTGATATTGTGAGCACGTATAATTTTTGTGACTTGCAGGAAGGGAGCGTAGTATGAATTTTTATCGTTAAAAAAAAAAAAAAAACTATCGGCGGTGGCAAGATGACAAATAATTCCCCTGGGGTTAAAATAAAAATTAGTCGTATATTGAAGACTAGATTGCCAACGCATTATTTTTTTGCAATATAGTTGGCAATACAGTAAGTGGTTAAGTTTTAAATAATTTTTTAGCACATTTGCTCTAATTACGAGTGTCGACTATAAAATGATAATTAGTTTAAAAAGAAATTGTATGACTAATAAGCGGCTTAAAGTCGTAGGTTTTGAATGTACAGTCGGCCGAAGATGCAGCGATCCCCACCCTGGTTCTCGTGCTCGCAATTTTACCTGTCGATACTTGGTGATGGAAGGCTGTATGTAAAGGTGATTGGTGGATCAATTCAATTTCAATTTCAATTGTTTATTCCTTGATAGAGGAAGCGGGATCCTAGTGCTGTCACTAGGTACCCCTGTACAATGACACCAGAATCATCTGGCAAGTGTGAAAAGTATATACAGTATAAATATTATAAAGGGGCTTACTAAAGCCTAAGGAAGGAAGGATGTTCCTTTAACACATAATTAATATTATTTACAAAATATCTGGCCAGTATTGGGAGGATCATCGTGTCTCCGTCAGGGGGTCGGGAGTGGTGGTCCAGCAGGCGTCACGGAAGCGTTGTGTGTGGGGACATCTTAGGAGGTAGTGAATAAGGGTGCGGCTGTCGGGTCTTCTGCATAACGCACAAGAGCGTTGCTCAGGGGATGTGGGGATACCAATCTCCCAAGCAAAGTCATACCCAATGATGATACGGGCAGCAATCACGTCCCCCTTCCGCGACCCTTTCCCGTAGACGTACGAGAAGTCAGGAAGTTTACGGAGGACATCGTACCATGTGGGCGGGGAGTCCAGGGGGATGGCTGCTTCCCGAGCTTCTCTCTGTTTGCGGCGGATTTGGGTCCTAATCTGTAAGAGTGTTCGAGGAACAACGTAGTCAGGTGTGGCCTTGTTGCAGCCAGTCTTGGCAAGGTCATCTGCTGCCTCATTCCCCAAGATACCGACATGACTAGGTATCCATAGGAATGTCACAGGACGGCCTTCATCCTGAAGTGTGGATGTTAACCCTCGTATTCGGAGGATGAGGTCCTTATTTTCCCCAGATCCAAATGCGATCCCGTCGAGAGCAGCCTGGAATCGCAGCAGACAAGCAAGGGGCAGAAACCATCTGCTTCTTCCTCAGCGAGAAGGGCAGCAAGGAGGGCTATTAGTTCAGCCTGAGTGGAGGATGCCCCGTCAGAAACTCTGAGAGACAGTTTGATAGGCTCAGGGGCATGAGGACGGGAGATGTAGACACCAGCCCCGGCCCTACCTGTAGCGGGGTCAACAGAACCATCAGTGTAGAGGACGACCCTACCTGGGGACCAGTGAGCGATCCTGGAGAGGTGGTATTTGCAGAGAATAACAGGGTTCACCTGGGATTTCGGGAGCGGTCCACCGAGGGCAATCACTTCAGGTTGAAAATCCAGCCAGGGAGAAGGAGACGAACCAACAGCAGGGGTGACAACAATATCAGGCAGGAGGTCGTGTTCCTGAAGGGCTCGGATGAGTGACCCTCGCCACTGTCTTCTAGATGGAGGTCGGTCTCGAACAGCAGTAGTCAAGTTGGTTTGGACATAGTTGCCCCTAGGATCCCGTAGAATGGAGACGGCAGTTTTTAGGTAAAACTCCTGGACACGATCCTGTAAGGGGGAAAGACCAAGTTCGTTATATAGAGAAGTAGAGCGTGTCCACTGAGGAGCCCCAAGGATGATACGAGCAGCTTTCCTCTGGATAACTTCGAGACGGTTGACAGCAGTCCGACTAATGTTGACGAGGGCAGGGGCGGCGTAGTCGACACAGGAACGGACAAAAGACTTGTACATGGTGAGAAGTACAGGGATGCTGGCACCAAGGGAACCCCTGCACATGGTAGAGAGGGGAGCGAGACGCCGAAAACCTATGTCTCGAAGATAGCGGACTTCAGGGATCTGACAACGTGTGCGAGTTACATACACACCCAGGTATTTTGTCTCATTAACCCAGTCCAAGGGCGTTCCTGATAAGAAAAGGGGTGGAGGTACAACACGACCGTGCCACATGGCTTTTGTTTTCGCAGTTGAAAGAAGGAAACCAAGTGAATCACACTCTCTGGAGACCAGATCAAGGGCTTCCTGCATGCTGAGGTAGTCAGGGGCTTGGAGGAGGACATCGTCGGCATATCCTGAGTGGACAACTTCTGTCGGCCACGGGAGTGATGCAATGGAGTGCGAGAGTGTTAAACAAGGTGGGACTCAGGACTCCACCTTGAGGGGTGCCGAGGTTCATTTCTTGAACAGGAGACATAGAGCCTTCAACGCGAACCCGGGCCTGACGTCCAGTGAGGTAAGAGGCGATCCATTGTAGAAGTCTCCCTTTAACCGTGCAAGTTCAGCTAAAATGAGGGCAGGCTGAGCCGTATCAAAGGCTCCCTTGATATCAAGGAAGACGGAGACGCGGGCAGTCTGATTGCAATAAAAGGAAGCAATGGAGTGTGCTGTGCTGCGATGTTGAATGAAACCATTGAGGGAGTTGTGGAAGCCGCCTATGGTGTGAAGAAGGCGACGATGGAGTACCCTCTCCATCATCTTGCAAACACAGGAGGTAGGGATGGGGATAATAGTGACTTTTTCCAGTTGGACGGGAGAACCCCATGTTCATAAGACATATTGTAGAGAGCAAGCAAGGGGCCGTTAGGAATATTAGTACAGGCGTTGAGGACGGAGTAGGTTATCTGATCATCCCCAGGAGAGGTGTCTTTTCTAGAGCGACGAGCACTGTCAAGCTCGAACTGTGTGATGGGATGATCAGTGAGGGCAGGGGAGGTAAGAGCAGCACGAACAACAGGCTCAGACGCATCGATGCGGGCCTCAGGGGAGGAAGCTCGTGCCCAGTCCTCCATTAAAGAGCAGGCAAGGGAGGCCTCCGTCGAGTACCCCGTATAGCATTAATCCGATTCCATACATAAGAGGGTGACGACTGGAACGATAGAGATCCCGTGAAGGATAGCCAGTCCGCCTCACGTATCCGACGGCGCTCCTGAGTTGCAAAGGAGCACCAATTTTTGAAGTCTTCCCAGTCCTCTGGAGACCGAGACCTCCGTATGGCAGAGTGGAGATCACGGGTTACCTGCCGGAGATGTCTCATGGCAGGGATACGATACCAGTAGTTGGTGGCACTTCTTGGGTGACGGGGAGGGCGTGGAGGGGTAGCGCGATTGACAGAGTCATACACGGCATCAACAAAATCAGCGCTGTAAGAGTCAAGGGACAACATAGGAATCCGCCCAGGTAGAAAGGTATTGGGTAAAGGAAGGAACAGCATCTTGTGTGAGACGAAGGCGAGGGGATCGATAAGGAGTTGATGTCGGGGCAGAGAAGGAGAGCCTGAGATGGGTAGTAACGGCAAGATGGTCACTATACAGAGCAGGCTCGGTGCAGAAGGTAGGATGAAAGGAGGTATGACCGTTCAATAGTAAGCCAACATCAAGGAAACTATGGGGGAGGCGAGTAGGATCGTCAGGACAAAGAAAGCGAACATCATCATCATCCCCATTAAGAAACTGTGAGAGATGTGATCCATTAAGGGTACATGGAGTGGGATGATCCGGAGTAAGAGTGGGATGGCGGGCATTAAAGTCGCCAAGAACAATAGTGGGAACCCCATCATGGAGGTCGTGAAGAACCTGGGGGTCCAGAGAATCACTCTTGAAATGAACATTGACTACACGAAGGGTCAGGTCACCAAGAGTAAGGGAGACAGAAAGTAATTCAGACGGGGGTCCATGTGAGTCAGGTGAAGGGAGACGAACAGATGGAATGGTGTTACGCACAAGGGTGAGGAGGCCACGAGGGAGGGTGTAAACAGAATAGCCAGAGAGGCGGAGTGGAGTAACATCGTCTGTGATGGTTTCCTGAAGTAGAGCAACATCTTCTTGATGGGAGAGCACAAACTGGGCGAGGTCTAAGTCCCTGGATGTTCCATTGTAAGAAGAGGAGGGAACGGCCTCCGGTGTGAGATGAGTCGGAGGGGCTAGATAGGGCTCCAGAGGAGGTACCAAATTCTGTTGAGAGAAATGGAGAGGGAGGAGTGGGAGAGCGAGGGATGGATCCTCCATCTCGGGAGATGGAAGGAGGCGGGTTATCAGGGCTTGCAAAGTGCGCCCCTGTTGGGTCAGGGTGTCCAGAATGAGTTGTTGTTGCTTCTGCAATGTCGCAATTGTTTTCACAAACAAGTCGAGTTGGGCTGAGAGAAGGTTGATTTGCTTGGAGTGGCGATCCAGACGGAGAGTGATTGTTTCCATAGAACCAACTTGGTGTACCTGTGCATGAGCTGGAGGTGGCGGCGAGGATTGCCGAGGGCCCGACTGGGCATGTGGCGGGATTGGTGGATCTGTTTTCGGTTGTATAACAGTTTGGATTGACAATGTATTGCGAGTACAGTATTATATTTTTCGAGTATTTTAGCCGATAAAAGTACCAATAATATTACGGTAGTTGCTCAAAGTGGAGAAGGGTTTGAAAGAGGGAAAATGTGGAGTAAAATACTAAAAAGAACAATACGCGAACCTTTGAAAACCTGACCTGACCTAACCTATAAAAATCCTAAAACTATAAAGCACGTACAGCACCTTATTGTTGTTGTTTAATGTGTTGAAGTTTTCCGTGTTCAGGTGGGGAGGGGATCTATGAACTTGAAAGTGATTTTTAACCTTTCTATAGATTAAGGAAGGTTAGGTCAGGTTTTCAAAGGTTTGTTATTTTTAGTATCTTACCCCACATTCTCCATCTACTTCAAAGCCCTGTCCACTTGTTGGGAATTGGTGATGTCTTATACAGTACTGTACTGTAAGTGGGAAACACTGGAGCACCTTAGCTTATGTGTTTATTCAAGACATTGTCAGGTCATGAGACCCAACTGTGGGTGACCTGACATTGCATCAGAAGGTCAGTATTTTGAGACCACTCATCGTCCACCCTACCTCCACCTGACATTGCATCATGTCTGTTCAGTAACAGGAGACCCCCACAGCTCAGTGTGACTGGGAAATACCCGTCGTCGTTGTAACACCGTATCAAAGATTTGTAGTTTTTTAATTATATTTATTTAACTAAGCTTTTAGATCAACAATTCGGGATTATTCTAGTAAAGAAATGGAATTTCTAACATAATTAGAACTGCTTATACGGACTCCGGTAGTTTAGACTCCCGGAAATCTTTCCCCAGCACCCAGAAACATTCTGGGATGTGGGCTAGTGTCTGTCTGTGTTGTTTAGTCTCTGGGAAACTTTTCCCGGTAACCGAAAAAAAGAAATCCGAGGACAAGGGATTTTTCTGTTTGAGAAAGTCGTTTGGACACCGGCAAATATCTCGTCCCCGGAAGTTGCTTCCATCAAAGAAAGTTTATTTATTTATTTAATTTTTGCATAATATGCAGAACCCCCGACTGAAATTAGATTAGGTTAAATAAGTTTCTTTGGTAAGGTTAGGTTGTGTTGGGTCCTGTTCATTTTTGTTTCCATTTTTTGTGTTCAATATCATGCAAATAGTATCTCCTCCAAAAATTTGGGTTCAATTCCATGAGTTTTTTTTTTGTTCTGGTGCTAACGGTCTCCTTCACCTTTACTCATTATAATGTTTTACAGTGTTGTGTGTTATTGGTTACATTTCCAGGAAGCTTGAAGGACCAGCAACACATCTCGGTATGACCAGTACAGACTCAACTGTCCAGTAGGGTGTGTCAACATGTTAAAAATCAAATTTGGTAGTCAAAATATTGTGCCTCTTTATGTCTAAACTTGAGATTAGCAAACAAAAATGAATTGAAATAACCCTCACCTACATCAATTATACCTTAAAGTTTCAAATATCAGTATTTCAACAAATTAATGAGACTTGATTAGAATTATTCACTTGATATTAACTAATCTCATGTAAGCATATGGATTATGGAGTATTTGATGGTTCTATAGCTTGTGTACAATATGCATGTCAGAACATGAACAGGCTCTCCGTGTGGGACAGTTTAATTCTTGTTTTGACTTGTACCAAGCGTGAGGATAAGGCGCCCGGCTCACTCTCCTTCTAGATATCATAGACGGTGGTTTGCTCTCATTGCACTTGCACCTACTCTACCAGACGAATTCTACATTTTAATTATTGTAAGTAGGGCATATTGATTGTCGCAGCTACTTATATCATTGTATAAAACATTATGTTCTAAGAAATTATTATGTTATTTCTGTTACAGCATTTTTGATAAACAAATTGATATTTTTTGAAACAACAATTGAATTATGAAACATTGAAATATTTTTCTATTTGTCAGATAGTGTGAAGATGTCAAAATTGAAGACAAGAAGTCAGTTGTCAACCCACTTGGTAAAGGGAAGGAGCTTCCTGTATCAGAACTTCCAACAGTGAGAGACATGCTAAGATTAGGGTTACTCCTTCGAGAAAAAAATGCAAAGGACAGAAGGAACTATACAGATAAAGAACTCATAAATGACATGATAGTCCCTCTTCTGCATCAATGGACAAAAGCTAATGCACTATTCAAACCACCTGTGATTAATCAGTGTCGAACTAACGAAATTATGGCACAAAGCAGTTGAAACATCACTTGGTAAAGGAAACTTGGCCAGGAAAAATGAATTTCTGCACACACTTGATACTCTGTTTGACATTTTGACCTGCAAGTGCTCCATACAATTATGTTCTGAATCCAACTGTTCTCACTCAGGTAAGAGAGAAAATAATTCCTACATTGATTGTGGTTGTCCTCGTGAAAAGAAGATCCCTGTTTTAGAGCTTGAATTTATAAAGGCACAGAGGACAAAGGCAGAAGGCCAAGGAAGTATGCAAATGGGTTCAATAGATTATTCAGAAACAAAGAAGCAGATTGCTAATGCCAAGAAGAGAGAACAAATCCGAGAGAGGGAACAAAAGAAGAAAATGAAGAGTGAAGAAGCCATCCAAAGAGAGGAAGAGCTGTGTCAAGATGTTTATCACTTCTTTGATAGTTCTTCTGATGAACAGGAAGCAACATCAGATGATAGTTCCAAAGAGCCATCTGAACCTTTACCAAAGAAAATGAAATACAACACAAGAAATATTTCAAACATTGCTTTAGCTAGTATTCGCCACCATGCTGAACTTCGTGAGGCTGCAGAAATTGCAACTGCCGCTTGGATAGATGCAGGCCTCATCAGCCGAGAGGATGTATCTTTGGTGATAGATCATAATAAAATTAGAAGAGCACAAGAAAAAATAATGAAGGAAATATCTGGTCAGCATGAAAAAGATTTAAGCGAGGGAGGGCTCTCCTGTCTTTTGCTTGATGGAAGAATAGATGACACAAAAGTTTTGCTAGAAGTAGAGGGAGTGAACAGAAAGTTTCCAGGTCTCATCAAAGAAGAACACTACTCTGTCTGTTCTGAGCCTGGTGGTCGGTTTTTGTTTCACTTTGCTCCCGAAACTGAAGTAGAAGGGAAGAAACATGCAGAGGTCATTGCTGATCATATTTTATGTTGGGCTCAGGAGAGAGGACTTGGCAGTTCACTGCAGGCTGTTGGTGGAGATTCAACTGCAGTGAACACCGGATGGCAGGGGGGTGTAATGACGCATTTAGAGAAAAAACTAGGAAGAAGACTTGTTTGGATTGTATGTGATTTACATACAGGCGAGCTACCTCTTCGTCATCTCATCCAGGAACTTGATGGTCCTACAAAGAGCAACAACAAGTGGTCAGGTCCCCTTGGCATCATGCTGGATGAAGCAACACAACTAGAAATAAATACAAACTTTCCAAAGGTCGAAGTTGGCCCTCCCCTTCCGGCGTTGTCTGAAGGAGT
>NW_024730659.1:0-6267 GCF_018991925.1 Homarus americanus
GGCGTAGAGTTAGGGGAGATATGATAGAGGTGTACAAGTGGGTAAGTGGGATTAACAAGGGTAAAATGGAAGATGTTCTGAAGCTCAGTAATAACGAAATAACTAGAACAAATGGCTTTAAATTAGATAAATTCCGATTCAGAAAGGATATAGGCAAGCACTGGTTTGGTAATAGAGTTGTGGATATGTGGAATAGGCTACCGAGTGCTATAGTAGGATCGGGGACGCTAGGGAGCTTCAAGACGAAGTTGGATAGGCACATGGAAGTGCTGGGATGGGTGTGAAAGGGATCTGCCCTGTATGGGCCAGTCGGCCTCCTGCAGTATCCCACTTTCTTATGTTCTTATGTTCTTATGTTAACTAATACATTTACCGAAAAAGGGATCCCCCAGTAACAAATGGATGGATACCAGAGTGTATAGAGTCAAGTGACCCACCTTAAATTAACCCCAGTGCCGAACTGGCTGAATAGAGTAAGTAGACTAACTTATGTTATAACGCATCAGTCAGCCTGTTGGCCTTGGTAGCTAGTGTACTCCCTTCAACTGTGATGATTGGCCAACCGAATCATTGCTTAAAAAATAGCATAGACACATCAGTTCAGGCCTATTGATCCTCTGTCCTGTGATGTTGCACATAGGGCATTCAAAATCTAATAATTCTAACGTTTCATGTGACTAATAGGTTGTCCACCTGCAGGATAATGTGGACCCCAGTATGGTTGGTGGAAACGCAAGGAAGAAGGAGGAAGAGGTAGGTTTGGATACGATGGGCAGCCAACAGGATGGCGAAAAGGATAGGGGCGACGAAGTGAGAAGCTTGGACGACCTGCAGGAGCTGGCAGGCTCCACCGGCCGCTGGAACCTCACCGTCATTGTCCTTGCCTGCTTCTGTTCGTTTTTTCTACTACTGTTAACCTCCAACTTGTTCTGATTGTTACCTCACATGTATTTTGCCTATACAGTCGCGGGCAAAAGTTCGCTCCACGAGCCTACTTACCCTGGATGTGCTCTTTTTCTCATTTGAGATCAATATTGCTTCACTTTGGGAGGGAGCGAACTCTTGACCCCGACTGTACTTGTATTGTCTCTCACTTCGAGAGAAAGATAGAGGGGATGAGATGACCCCACAATAGACAGTAAAGTACTAGGGTCGTCAATTTATCATAAACAAGGGAAAATCAGATTCATTATTTTACTCAGTCTTCCATTTGTGTATTTGTCATAGTGAATCCTGGTAATTATGGAGATTGTGTAGTTAGTCAGAAAGTGATCCTGCATGGTTGAGATGGCGAGTTATGGCTAACAAAGCACGAAAAACAAAGGTGTAGGCGGAACAGCATTTGAAAGTTTACACGAAAAGTTTGTCAAAAAATCTCCAGTGAGTACTAAATTCTTTTACTATTTGATACACAGGGTGTATAAGGGAGTCCAACAATGGCACTGTCTGCCAATAAAACTCAGGTAAATGATCCTTGATTCCAACCAGGCGTCTGCTGAGGTGGAAATTTACGAAGGTGCTTGTCAGTACAATACAAGTCTGACTGCTGGTGTTAATAAAGTCCTTGAGGCGAATATTACCCAGTTGCACTACTAAAGTACGTGTAGGGAAGAATGAGACAAAGGCTGAGAACTACGGACCTAGATCAAACACCGCCCAACACGCAAAAATTTCTCCAAACCCACACGACTAAAAACGTTGGCGGTATAACATGCAATACAGGAACATCAGGCATATGGGTAGCTTTTCCGTTTGTTAACTTTTGAGATTTTCAGATTTATTTACATTTTGAAAATTTAATTCCAGAATTATGATAAAGGTTTATTTTGCTAAAAATTAATACAAAGAGGAAAATGATTTCGAAATTATGATAAATCCATACCGTCCATACGATTATATGTACGTCTTCAAAATAATACAGTTGCGGTAAAAGTAGCTTTGCAAGATTAGCTTACCTTGCTTGCTTTCAATCCACGGTTCCTCCAGAAAACCTCAACTGACCCCCACCTTAAAAACCCTGATTTAGGTAGTAAACTAATAATGTCACCTTGGGAAAGAGACTATTTATATTAGTTGTACAGTGAAACATTTATTTTTCAATATTTGCAGGTACGTTTACGACGCTATTGAATGGGCTCGCTTACCAGTTCTTGGGTGCCACCCCCAACTACTGGTGCCACATGGTGCCTTTGGTGGAGGCCAACTGGACAGATGAAGAGATCATTAACTTTGCCATCCCCTCCAGGTTAGTGTAGTCCTGAGAAATTAGGCCAACTAGACGATCAACAAGTCCTCAATCTTAGCCCTCTGATTCAGTTAATGTGGACGTTCTTGCATTGTCTAGAGACTTTCTTACAAGCAAGTAACTAGTCGTGCCATAGAATTTTATGATGTGATTTTCACACACACACACACACACACACAAAGCTGAGACACAGCTGCGCTTCCATCCACCCTTGCGGACAGTTCCCTTCGACATCATAACACCCACGTACCCGCCTAAACGACTGATCACACATAATCCTTATCTCCAACACACCGCCATAGTGAGAGCTCTTGAACGTATACATAATCTACAGACTGAAAATAACATCACATAGACCATCTACACTGACGGCTCTCTTATCACTGTCTGTGGGAGGGCTGGAAGTGCTGCCATTGTGACTCAGCCTAACGGTAATGTAAAAGAAAGAGGAGTTAGAATTAGTAACTCTGCATCCATTCTACAGACTGAACTATTTTCCATACACACAGCTCTGAAACTTGTTGAAGACACTGCTACTGGCAGTCTTATTAACACTGACTCCTTATCCTCACTACATGCTCTTGATACACTAAACTCAGAGTGTCACCTGCTTGTCTTTGAAGCCACACACAAGTATATGTGTCTTGTTGACGGGGGTATCAGGATCAATCTGTTGTGGATCCCCTCTCACATAGGCATTAATGTACATGATGGAGTTGATGCCTTAGCTAAACTCGCGTCCAATAATAACAATGTTGAATACAATCTAGAAATGTCAAAGAAAACCTTAAAAACTGTAATCAGAAAAGAACTTACTGATAAATTTGAAGCCAGTAGACATGTGCAAACAGGCACTAGTCAATCAATTGTTTACCATGATAAGATGTATCAAGTAAAACATGTATACGGAGCAAGTAACACAATTTCTAGATTACAAGATGTTGTAACCCCTAAACTAAGGTTAGGATATAAGTACCTCAGGCAGTATGCCCTCAGGCAGATGTGAACAAAACTAAATGTAAAGTGTGCTGCCAGACATATGGCCACACACTCCAACACTACGTCTTAGACTATGAAAACATAGTATCTTATAGGACACTGTGTATGCAATGGCAAAGCACTTTATCTCTGATGACAAGATAGCAGATATATTAAGGCTGTATCCACACTTCGCATCAAGTACCGAATCCCAATTCTATGTACCGACTTACACAAACAATGTATGTGTGAATACTCTGAAAATTCAATGCCATATTGTAAAAATCACTGGGGTCCGATAAACACCCTTTGTGGCCTATACTCTGTAATCCTTTTTGCATTACCGCTCACAGGATGAGTATGGGGTACACAATAAACTAACTGCTGTCCGCAGAAAAATTGAAAATTTAAAATTCACACACACACACACACACACACACACACACACACACACACACACACACACACACACACACACACACACACACACACACATACGAATGGAGGAAACTGCAGCGGGCCTATTGGCCCAGACTGGGCAGTCCCATTTACACCCAACCCCTATTGCTCATAAACCATCCAACCTGTGTTTGAAGCGATCCAGCGTATTCACGTTAATGATGATGTTTGGTAACTTGTTCCACTCGTCCACTACTCTATTTCCAAAACAATGTTTACCTATTTCGCGCCTAAATCTAAATTTGTTTAATTTAAAACCATTGTTACGAGTTTGCTCCTGGTTGGATGGTTTGAGTACCTTTGTAATGACCCCTTTGTTTTGACCTGCCTTCTATTTATATTCCTCTTTCATATCGCCCCTCACTCAACGTCTCTCGAGGAGTGCAAATTAAGATGCTTTAACCTGTCTCTGTATTCAAGGTTCCTAATGCCCGGGATTAGTCTTGTCATTCCCTTCTGAATTCTTTCTAGGGATTCTATATCCATTCTGTAATACGGTGACCAGAACTGAACTGCGTAATCCAAGTGAGGTCTCACAAGCGAATGATATGCTGTAGTTTTAGTATGACCTCCTTGTTATGAACCCAAGTACTTTACTTGGCTTAAGATTCCAACTTATCATTACTCCTATATCTTTCTCGCAATCGGATTTCTCTATAACATCGTTGTTCATCTGGCATCTGGTTTCTCTGTTTACATCTCCTAGACTGAGTACTTTATATTTGTCCACATTGAATTTCATCTGGAATTTTTCAGACCATTCGAACACACACACACACACACACACACACATGTAGATTTATGCACTTATATATGTATCCATTAAGATAAACATATACTTGCTGGTATTAAAAATAAACAGTTTAAGTCTAGGGTTTCTCTTGTGTTGGTAAAATGTACAAATAACTTTTATCTCGTATGACAGAAACAAATAAAATTGACCGAAATGAATCAAGTTGATAAAGAGAGAAGCTTCTGACGCAATAAGCTGAGGACGCTCTCTCGGAGAATATTAGAAATTATATTTTGCTAACATAATTGTGGTGGAATAATTGAATTTCTCTTATTTCTGTGTCGTTGAAAAACGCGAGAATTGGTGTAGAAATTTAGTCATCTTTACATCATCACATGTTATATAGCAGGCATAGGTCACCCGCGGCCCGTGGGCCGCATGCGGTCCGAACCATGTCTTTGTGCAGCCCGTGAAGTGATTGAGAAATTATATTGAGTATGGCCCGCGGTTCAGGTAGATGCAGCCAGCTTTTGGTGAGTAAAACAATATTTATTAAAAGAATTATCGTCACACAAAATTCATTACTGTCTTATCACCTAAGAGTAAATAAATACGAAAATGTAACAGTGAAACAATTAGGGGGAGCCGGTGGGTAGAACGGTACCGATCTTGCCTCGCAAGCGAGATGTCACTGGTTTGATTCCCGGGCCAGTGGAAAGTTGTCCGGACACACTTCCCAGCCTCCCTTAGTCCCTGTTCACCTAGCAGCAAAGTAGGTACCTGCTGTAAATCGATAGTTGCGAATTCGTGTTCAGGGACAAGTTGTCGGAGCTTCCAATAACTTGCTTAGACATAAACCATTGACTCTTCAGGCTTCTACGCCCTTGACTCTTCAGTCTTTTACGCCCTTAACTCTTGAGAAATAAAGGCAAGCATGAACTTAGTAGCATGCTTCCCTGTTGGGCGCTGTAAACGCTTCTGCGCTTCACCTTACACAAGAATGTAGGGGGATGCCCCCCTCCCCCCCTCCCCAATAAAAGAAGTGAAATAAGTATATATAGTCAACAATATAAACACTTTAACTTGTGTGAGTTTACGGGCCAAGTTCGGCGCAGTTTGTTTGATGGATTAACTGCTATGTGGCGGTGGGTCACTTGGGCATTAACTAAGGTTGGGTAAGTCCAAGTGGGTCACACGCAAGGGCGGATCCAGAGGAGTCCTGGGGGTCCAGAACCCCCTTTTTATCAGAAAATTCCAATATTTTTCTTTCATACAGTATTGTACTCAGGCATTTTTGTACTGTAAAAAGTAATTACTATTGACCTCAGAATATCTCCTATATTTCAAGTGCACATGGCTTCAAAATGGCCTCAAAATGCCCTTGATATTGTTCAGATTTCCCCCCAAATTCGGGGGACTTACAGCGTCCCCTAAAACGCCCCCAGCTGGGTGGGCTCGCTTTGCTCGACATGTTTCCCCACCCAAAACTTCTTCTGATATTCATGGATCCGCCCCTGGCACGGGTCAAAGGTAAAGGTATCTTCCTGGTTGACAGACTCTCTCAATCTATAGTACTTCATCCTTCATGGCTGTGAAATGAATAGATGTGCCTTTTGGTTGTTTCATTGTAGTTCTTCATGCGCCAAGATTAACATTATACTGGTGAGTGTGTCTCATGAGTAAGAAAAATGCTGTAACTGGAGGAAAAATCAACGCATTCACAGACTGTTTCACTCATCTTCTGTTAAATGCCAAGAAACATAACGTTTTACTTCAAAATTTATCATGATGAGTTTGTTTCATAAATGGGAAAAAGACTGTGACTGTAAACTGAAAATATTGTGAGGTGGAC
>NW_024730660.1:0-16825 GCF_018991925.1 Homarus americanus
CTCATCGAGTACAACAAAGGCCCCTGATCGAGTATAACAAAGTCCCCTCATCAAGAATAACAAAGCCCCTCATCGAGTATAACAAAATCCCCTGATCAAGTATAACAATCCCCTGATCAAGTATAACAAATTCCCCTAAGTGAGAATAACATAGTCCCCTCATCGAGTAAAACAAAGGCCCCTTATCGAGTATAACAAAGTCACCTGAACGAGTATAACAAAGCCCCCTGAACGAGTATAACAAAGATGCCTGATCGACTATGACAAAGTCCCCTGATAGAGGATAACAAAGTTCCCTGATCGAGTAAGGCAAAGTCCCCTGATCGAGTATATTAAAGTCCCCTGATCGAGTATAACAAAGTCCACTCATCTAGTATAACAAAGTCCCCTGATCAAGTATAACAAAGCCCCTGATCGAGTATAACAAATCGCCTCATCGAGTATAACAAAGGGCCCTGATCAAGTATAACAAAGTCCCCTGATCGAGTATAACAAAGTCCCCTAATCGAGTATAACAACTGCCCCTTATCGAGTACAACAAAGGCCCCTGTTCGAGTATAACAAAGTCCCCTGATCAAGAATAACAAAGAAAACTGATCGAGTATAACAAAGTCCCCAGATCCAGTATAACAAAGTCCCCTGATAGAGTAAAACAAAGGCCGCTCATCGAGTATAACAAAGTCCTTTGATAGAGTATAACAAAGTCCACTGATCCAGTATAACAAAGACCCTTGGTCGAGCATAACAAAGTCCCCTGATCGAGTATAACAAAGTCCCCTGATCAAGTATAACAAAGCCCCTCATCGAGTATAACAAAGTCCCCTTATCGAGTATAACAAAGTCCTCTGATCCGAGTACAACAATGACCCCTGATCGAGTATAACAAAGTCGCCTGATCGAGTATAACAAAGGCTCCTCATCGAATATAACAAAGGCCCCTGATCAAGTATAACAAAGTCCCCTGATCGAGTATATCAAAGTCCAGATCGAATATAACAAAGGCCCCTGATCGAGTATAACAAAGTCCCCAGATTGAGTATAAAAAAGTCCTCCGATCGAATATAACAAAGGCCCCTGATCGAGCATAACAAAGTCCCCTGATTGTGTATAACAAAGTCCCCTGATCGAGCATAACAAAGCCCCCTCATCAAGTATAACAAAGTCCCCTCATCGAGTATAACAAAGGCCCCTTATCGAGTATAACAAAGGCCCCTGATCGAGTATAATAAATTCCCTTGATCGAGTATAACAAAGTCCCCTCATCGAGTATAGCAATGTCCCCTGATCGAGTATTTTAAAGTCCCTCATCGAGTATAACAAAGTCCACTAATCTGCCCTGATCAACTATAACAAAGTCCCCTGATCGAGTATAACAAATTCCCCTGATCGAGTAAAACAAAGTCCCCTGATTGAGTATAACAAATTCCCCTGATCGAGTATAACAAAGTCCCCTCATCGAGTATAACAAAGGCCCCTTATCGAGTATAACAAAGCCCCCTCATCGAGTATAGACAAAGTCCCCTGATCGAGTATAACAAAGTCCCCTCATCGAGTATAACAAAGGCCCCTTATCGAGTATAACAAAGCCCCCTCATCGAGTATAGACAAAGTCCCCTGATCGAGTATAACAAAGTCCCCTCATCGAGAATAACAAAGATCCTCATCGAGTATAACAAAGTCCCCTCATCGAGTATAACAAAGCCCCCTGATCGAGTATAACAAAGTCCCCTGATCGACTATAACAAAGTCACCTGAACGAGTATAACAAAGCCCCCTGAACGAGTATAACAAAGATCCCTGATCGTGTATAACAAAGTCCCCTGATAGAGTAGAACAAAGATCCCTGATCGAGTATAACAAAGTCGCCTGATCGAGTATAAACAAATTCCCCTGATCAAGTATAACAAAGTCCCCTCATCGAGTATAACAAAGGCCCCTTATCGAGTATAACAAAGGCCCCTGATCGAGTATAACAAATTCCCCTGATCGAGTATAACAAAGTCCCTCATCGAGTATAGCAATGTCCCCTGATCGAGTATTTTAAAGTCCCTCATCGAGTATAACAAAGTCCACTAATCTGCCCTGATCAACTATAACAAAGTCCACTGATCGAGTAAAACAAAGTCCCCTGATCGAGTAAAACAAAGTCCCCTGATCGAGTATAACAAATTCCCCAATCGAGTATAGCAATGTCCCCTGATCGAGTATTTTAAAGTCCTTCATCGAGTATAACAAAGTCCACTAATCTGCCCTGATCAACTATAACAAAGTCCCCTGATCGATTATAACAAAGTCCCCTGATCGAGTAAAACAAAGTCCCCTGATCGAGTATAACAAATTCCCCTGATCGAGTATAACAAAGTCCCCTCATCGAGTATTACAAAGGCCCCTTATCGAGTATAACAAAGCCCCCTCATCGAGTATAGACAAAGTCCCCTGATCGAGTATAACAAAGTCCCCTCATCCAGTATAACAAAGCCCCCACATCGAGTATATTAAAGTCCCCTCATCGAGTATAACAAAGTCCCCTCATCGAGTATAACAAAGCCCCCTAATCGAGTATAACAAAGTCCCCTGATCGAGTATAACAAAGTCACCTGAACGAGTATAACAAAGCCCCCTGAACAAGTATAACAAAGATCCCTGATCGAGTATAACAAAGTCCCCTGATAGAGTAGAACAAAGATCCCTGATCGAGTATAACAAAGTCGCCTGATCGAGTATAACAAAGTCGCCTGATCGGGTATAACAAAGTCCCCTGAACGAGTATAACAAAGCCCCCTCATCGAGTATATTAAAGTCCCCTTATCGAGTATAACAAAGTCCACTAATCTAGTATAACAAAGTCCCCTGATCAAGTATAACAAAGCCACTTGATCGAGAAAATAAAGCCCTCATCGAGTATATAACAAAGGGCCCTGATCGAGTATAACAAAGTCCCTGATCGAGTATAACAAAGTCCCTCATCGAGTATAACAAAGTCCCTGATCGAGTATATAACAAATTCTTAATCGAGAATAACAAAGCCCCTGAAAGAGTAACAAAGATCCCCTGGATCGAGTATAACAAAGTCCTGATAGAGTATAACAGTCCGCTGATCGAGTATAACAAAGTCCCCTGATCGGGCATAACAAAGTCCCCTGATCGAGTATAACAACGTCCACTCATCGAGTATAACAAAGTCCTCTGATTGGAGAATAAGAAAGTCACCGATCGCGCATACAAAGTCCCCTGATAGAGTATAACAAAGCCCCCTGATCGAGTATAACAAAGTCCCCTGATCGAGTAAAACAAAGTCCCCTGATCGAGTATAACAAATTCCCCTGATGGAGTATAATAAAGTCCCCTCATCGAGTATAACAAAAGCCCCTTATCGAGTATAACAAAGCCCCCTCATCGAGTATAGACAAAGTCCCCTGATTGAGTATAACAAAATCCCCTGATCGAGTATAACAAAGCCCCCTCATCGAGTATATTAAAGTCCCCTCATCGAGTATAACAAAGTCCTCTCATCGAGTATAACAAAGCCCCCTGATCGAGTATAACAAAGTCCCCTGATCGACTATAACAAAGTCACCTGAACGAGTATAACAAAGCCTCCTGAACGAGTATAACAAAGATCCCTGATCGAGTATAACAAAG
Source organism: Homarus americanus (assembly GCF_018991925.1). Classification (NCBI taxonomy): domain Eukaryota; kingdom Metazoa; phylum Arthropoda; class Malacostraca; order Decapoda; family Nephropidae; genus Homarus; species Homarus americanus. The sequence goes on from NW_024730660.1 coordinate 3,643, forward strand.
TCCCCTGATAGAGAAGAACAAAGATCCCTGATCGAGTATAACAAAGTCGCCTGATCGAGTATAACAAAGTCGCCTGATCGGGTATAACAAAGTCCCCTAATCGAGTATAACAAAGCCCCCTCATCGAGTATATTAAAGTCCCCTTATCGAGTATAACAAAGCCCACTAATCTAGTATAACAAAGTCCCCTGATCAAGTATAACAAAGCCACTTGATCGAGTAGTAACAAAGCCCCCTCATCGAGTATAACAAAGGGCCCTGATCGAGTATAACAAAGTCCCCTGATCGAGTATAACAAAGTCCCTTCATCGAGTCTAACAAGGTCCCCTGATCGAGTATAACAAATTCCCCTAATCGAGAATAACAAAGCCCCCTGAAAGAGTATAACAAAGATCCCTGATCGAGTATAACAAAGTCCCCTGATAGAGTATAACAAAGTCCGCTGATCGAGCATAACAAAGTCCCCTCATCGGGTAGAGCAAATTCCCCTGATCGAGTATAACAAAGTCCACTCATCGAGTATAACAAAGTCCTCTGATTGAGAATAAGAAAGTCTCCTGATCGCGTATAACAAAGTCCCCTGATCGAGTATAACAAAGCCCCCGGAACGAGTATAACAAAGATCCCTGATCGAAGATAACAAATTCCCCTGAACGAGTATAACAAAGTCCCCTGATAGAGTATAACAAATTCGACCTGATCGAGTATAACAAAGTCCCCTCATCGAGTATAACAAAGGCCCCTTATCGAGTATAACAAAGGCCCCTGGTCGAGTATAACAAATTCCCCTAATCGAGTATAACAAAGTCCCCTCATCGAGTATAACAATGTCCCCTGATCGAGTATTTTAAAGTCCCTCATCGAGTATAACAAAGTCCACTAATCTGCCCTGATCAACTATAACAAAGTCCCCTGATCGAGTATAACAAAGTCCCCTGATCGAGTAAAACAAAGTCCCCTGATCGAGTGTAACAAATTCCCCTAATCGAGTATAACAAAGTCCCCTCATCGAGTATAACAAAGGCCCCTTATCGAGTATAACAAACTTCCCTGATCGAGTATAGCAAAGTCCCCTGATAGAGTATAGCACAGCCCCCTCATCGAGTATAACAAAGCCCCCTGAACGAGTATAACAAAGATCCCTGATCGAGTATAACAAAGGCCCCTTATCGAGTATAACCAAGTTTCCTGATCGAGTGTAATAAAGGCCCCTGATCGAGTATAACAAAGTCCCGTGATCGAGTACAACAAAGGCCCCTGATCGAGTACCATAAAGGCCCCTCATCGAGTACAACAAAGGCCCCTGATCGAGTATAACAAAGTCCCCTCATCAAGAATAACAAAGCCCCTCATCGAGTATAACCAAATCCCCTGATCAAGTATAACAGTCCCCTGATCAAGTATAACAAATTCCCCTAAGTGAGAATAACAAAGTCCCCTCATCGAGTATAACAAAGGCCCCTTATCGTGTATAACAAAGCCCCCTGATCGAGTATAGCAAAGTTCCCTGATCGAGTATAGCAAAGCCCCCTGATCGAGTATAAAAAGTCCCCTCATCGAATTAAAAAAGTCCCCTCATAGAGTATAACAAAGTCCACTGATCCAGTATAACAAAGACCCTTGGTCGAGCATAACAAAGTCCCCTGATCGAGTATAACAAAGTCCCCTGATCAAGTATAACAAAGCCCCTCATCGAGTATAACAAAGTCCCCTTATCGAGTATAACAAAGTCCTTTGATCGAGTATAACAATGGCCCTTTATCGAGTATAACAATGGCCCCTGATCGAGTACAACAAAGCCCCCTGATCGAGTACTACAATGACCCCTGATCGAGTATAACAAAGTCGCCTGATCGAGTATAACAAAGGCTCCTCATCGAATATAACAAAGGCCCCTGATCGAGTATAACAAAGTCCCCTGATCGAGTATATCAAAGTCCAGATCGAATATAACAAAGGCCCCTGATCGAGTATACCAAAGTCCCCAGATTGAGTATAACAAAGTCCTCCGATCGAGTATAACAAAGGCCCCTCATCGAGTATAACAAAGTCCCCTGATAGAGTATAACAAATCCCCCCTCATCGAGTATAACAAAGGCCCCTGAGCAGGGTATAACAAAGTCCCCTGATTGTGTATAACAAAGTCCCCTGATCGAGTATAACAAAGCCCCCTCATCGAGTATAACAAAGTCCCCTCATCGAGTATAACAAAGGCTCCTTATCGAGTATAACAAAGGCCCCTGATCGAGTATAACAAATTCCCCTGATCGAGTATAACAAAGTCCCCTCATCGAGTATAGCAATGTCCCCTGATCGAGTATTTTAAAGTCCCTCATCGAGTATAACAAAGTCCACTAATCTGCCCTGATCACCTATAACAAAGTCCCGTGATCGAGTATAACAAAGTCCCCTGATCGAGTAAAACAAAGTCCCCTGATCGAGTATAACAAATTCCCTTGATCGAGTATAACAAAGTCCCCTCATTGAGTATAACAAAGGCCCCTTATCGAGTATAACAATGCCCCCTCATCGACTATAGACAAAGTCCCCTGATCGAGTATAACAAAGTCCCCTCATCGAGTATAACAAAGCCCCCTCATCGAGTATATTAAAGTCCCCTCATCGAGTATAACAAAGTCCCCTCATCGAGTATAACAAAGCCCCCTGATCGAGTATAACAAAGTCCCCTGATCGACTATAACAGATTCACCTGAACGAGTATAACAAAGCCCCCTGAACGAGTATAACAAAGATCCCTGATCGAGTATAACAAAGTCCCCTGATAGAGTAGAACAAAGATCCCTGATCGAGTATAACAAAGTCGCCTTATCGAGTATAACAAAGTCGCCTGATCGGGTATAACAAAGTCCCCTGATCGATTATAACAAAGCCCCCTCATCGAGTATATATTTAAGTCCCCTGATCGAGTATAACAAAGTCCACTAATCTAGTATAACAAAGTCCCCTGATCAAGTATAACAAAGCCACTTGATCGAGTAGTAACAAAGCCCCCTCATCGAGTATAACAAAGGGCCCTGATCGAGTATAACAAAGTCCCCTGATCGAGTATAACAATGTCCCCTCATCGAGTATAACAAAGTCCCCTTATCGAGTATAACAAATTCCCCTAATCGAGAATAACAAAGGCCAATGAAAGAGTATAACAAAGATCCCTGATCGAGCATAACAAAGTCCCCTGATAGAGTATAACAAAGTCCGCTGATCGAGTATAACAAAGTCCCCTGATCGGGTATAGCAAATTCCCCTGATCGAGTATAACAAAGTCCACTTATCGAGTATAACAAAGTCCTCTGATTGAGAATAAGAAAGTCTCCTGATCGCGTATAACAAAGTCCCCTGATCGAGTATAACAAAGCCCCCGGAACGAGTATAACAAAGATCCCTGATCGAAGATAACAAATTCCCCTGAACGAGTATAACAAAGTCCCCTGATAGAGTATAACAAAGCCCCCTCATCGAGTATAACAAAGTCCCCTGATCGAGTATAACAAATTCCCCTGATCGAGTATAACAAAGTCCCCTCATCGAGTATAACAAAGGCCCCTTATCGAGTATAACAAAGGCCCCTGATCGAGTATAACAAATTCCCCTGATCGAGTATAACAAAGTCCCCTCATCGAGTATAGCAATGTCCCCTGATCGAGTATTATAAAGTCACTCATCGAGTATAACAAAGTCCACTAATCTGCCCTGATCAACTATAACAAAGTCCCCTGATCGAGTATAAAAAGTCCCCTCATCGAGTATAACAAAGTCCCCTTATCGAGTATAACAAAGTCACCTGAACGAGTATAACAAAGCCCCCTGAAGGAGTATAACAAAGATGCCTGATCGAGTATAACAAAGTCCCCTGATAGAGGATAACAAAGTTCCCTGATCGAGTAAGGCAAAGTCCCCTGATCGAGTATATTAAAGTCCCCTGATCGAGTATAACAAAGTATACTCATCTAGTATAACAAAGCCCCCTGATCAAGTATAACAAAGCCCCCTGATCGAGTATAACAAAGTCCCCTCATCGAGTATAACAAAGGGCCCTGATCAAGTATAACAAAGTCCCATGATCGAGTATAACAAAGTCCCCGAATCGAGTATAACAACTGCCCCTTATCGAGTATAACAAAGGCCCCTGATCGAGTACAACAAAGGCCCCTGGTCGAGTAAAACAAAGTCCCCTGATCAAGAATAACAAAGAAAACTGATCGAGTATAACAAAGTCCCCAGATCCAGTATAACAAAGTCCCCTGATAGAGTAAAACAATGGCCCCTCATCGAGTATAACTAAGTCCCCTGATAGAGTATAACAAAGTCCACTGATCCAGTATAACAAAGACCCTTGGTCGAGCATAACAAAGTCCCCTGATCGAGTATAACAAAGTCCCCTGATCAAGTATAACAAAGCCCTTCATCGAGTATATCAAAGTCCCTTATCGAGTATAACAAAGTCCCCTGATGGAGTATAACAATGGCCCCTTATCGAGTATAACAATGGCCCCTGATCGAGTAAAACAAAGCCCCCTGATCGAGTACAACAATGACCCCTCATCGAGTATAACAAAGTCGCCTGATCGAGTATAACAAAGGCTCCTCATCGAATATAACAAAGGCCCCTGATCGAGTATAACAAAGTCCCCTGATCGAGTATATCAAAGTCCAGATCGAATATAACAAAGGCCCCCGATCGAGTATAACAAAGTCCCCAGATTGAGTATAACAAAGTCCTCCGATCGAGTATAACAAAGGCTCCTGATCGAGTATAAAAAAGTCCCCTTATAGAGTATAACAAAGCCCCCTCATCGACTATAACAAAGGCCCCTGATCGAGTATAACAAAGTCCCCTGATTGTGTATAACAAAGTCCCCTGATCGAGTATAACAAAGTCCCCTGATCGAGTATAACAAAGTCCCCTGACCGAGTAAAACAAAGTCCCCTCATCGAGTATAACAAAGGCCCCTTATCGAGTATAACAAAGTCACCTGAACGAGTATAACAAAGCCCCCTGAACGAGAATAACAAAGATGCCTGATCGAGTATAACAAAGTCTCCTGATAGAGGATAACAAAGTTCCCTGATCGAGTAAGGCAAAGTCCCCTCATCGAGTATATTAATGTCCCCTGATCGAGTATTTTAAAGTCCCTCATCGAGTATAACAAAGTCCACTAATCTGCCCTTATCAACTATAACAAAGTCCCCTGATCGAGTATAACAAAGTCCCCTGATCGAGTAAAACAAAGTCCCCTGATCGAGTATAACAAATTCCCCTGATCGAGTATGACAAAGTCCCCTCATCGAGTATAACAAAGGCCCCTTATCGAGTATAACAAACTTCCCTGATCGAGTATAGCAAAGTCCCCTGATAGAGTATAACACAGCCCCCTCATCGAGTATAACAAAGTCCCCTGATCGAGTAAAACAAAGTCCCCTGATCGAGTATAACAAATTCCCCTGATCGAGTATGACAAAGTCCCCTCATCGAGTATAACAAAGGCCCCTTATCGAGTATAACAAACTTCCCTTATCGAGTATAGCAAAGTCCCCTGATAGAGTATAACACAGTCCCCTCATCGAGTATAACAAAGGCCCCCTTATCGAGTATAACAAACTTCCCTGATCAAGTATAGCAAAGTCCCCTGATAGAGTATAACACAGCCCCTCATCGAGTATAACAAAGTCACATGACCGAGTAAAACAAAGCCCCCTGAACGAGTATAACAAAGATCCCTGATCGAGTATAACAAAGGCCCCTTATCGAGTATAACAAAGTTTCCTGATCGAGTGTAATAAAGGCCCCTGATCGAGTATAACAAAGTCCCGTGATCGATTACAACAAAGGCGACTGATAGAGTACAATAAAGGCCCCTCATCGAGAACAATAAAGGCCCCTAATCGAGTATAACAAAGTCCCCTCATCAAGAATAACAAGGCCCCTCATCGAGTATAACAAAATCCCCTGATCAAGTATAGCAGTCCCCTGATCAAGTATAACAAATTCCCCTTAGTGAGAATAACAAAGTCCCCTCATCGAGTATAACAAAGGCCCCTTATCGAGTATAACAAAGCCCCCTGATCGAGTATAGCAAAGTCCCCTGATCGAGTATAGCAAAGTCCCCTGATCGAGTATAAAAAGTCCCCTCATCGAGTATAACAAAGTCCCCTTATCGAGTAAACAAAGTCACCTGAACGAGTATAACAAAGCCCCCTGAACGAGTATAACAAAGATGCCTGATCGAGTATAACAAAGTCCCCTGATAGAGGATAACAAAGTTCCCTGATCGAGTAAGGCAAAGTCCCCTGATCGAGTATATTAAAGTCCCCTGATCGAGTATAACAAAGTCCACTCATCTAGTATAACAAAGTCCCCTGATCAAGTATAACAAAGCCCCCTGATCGAGTATAACAAAGTCCCCTCATCGAGTATAACAAAGGGCCCTGATCAAGTATAACAAAGTCCCCTGATCGAGTATAACAAAGTCCCCTAATCGAGTATTACAACTGCCCCTTATCGAGTACAACAAAGGCCCCTGGTCGAGTATAACAAAGTCCCCTGATCAAGAATAACAAAGAAAACTGATCGAGTATAACAAAGTCCCCAGATCCAATATAACAAAGTCCCCTGATAGAGTAAAACAAAGGCCCCTCATCGAGTATAACAAAGTCCCCTGATAGAGTATAACAAAGTCCACTGATCCAGTATAACAAAGACCCTTGGTCGAGCATAACAAAGTTCCCTGATCGAGTATAACAAAGTCCCCTGATCAAGTATAACAAAGCCCCTCATCGAGTATAACAAAGTCCCCTTATCGAGTATAACAAAGTCCCCTGATCGAGTATAACAATGGCCCCTTATCGAGTATAACAATGGCCCCTGATCGAGTAAAACAAAGCCCCCTGATCGAGTACAACAATGACCACTGATCCAGTATAACAAAGTCGCCTGATCGAGTATAACAAAGGCTCCTCATCGAATATAACAAAGGCTCCTGATCGAGTATAACAAAGTCCCCTGATCGAGTATATTAAAGTCCAATCGAATATAACAAAGGATCCTGATCGAGTATAACAAAGTCCCCAGATTGAGTATAACAAAGTCCTCCGATCGAGTATAACAAAGGCCCCTGATAGAGTATAACAAAGTCCCCTGATAGAGTATAACAAAGCCCCCTCATCGGGTATAATAAAGGCCCCTGATCGAGTATAACAAAGTCCCCTGATTGTATATAACAAAGTCCCCTGATCGAGTATAACAAAGCCCCCTCATCGAGTATAACAAAGTCCCCTCATCGAGTATAACAAAGGCCCTTATCGAGTATAACAAAGGCCCCTGATCGAGTATAACAAATTACCCTGATCGAGTATAACAAAGTCCCCTCATCTAGTATAGCAATGTCCCCTGATCGAGTATTTTAAAGTCCCTCATCGAGTATAACAAAGTCCACTAATCTGCCCTGATCAACTATAACAAAGTCCCCTGATCGAGTATAACAAAGTCCCCTGATCGAGTAAAACAAAGTCCCCTAATCGAGTAAAACAAATTCCCCTGATCGAGTAAAACAAATTCCCCTGATCGAGTAGTAACAAAGCCCCCTCATCGAGTATAACAAAGGGCCCTGATCGAGTATAACAAAGTCCCCTGATAGAGTAGAACAAAGATCCCTGATCGAGTATAACAAAGTCGCCTGATCGAGTATAACAAAGCCCCCTCATCGAGTAAATTAATGTCCCCTGATCGAGTAAAACAAAGTCCACTAATCTAGTATAACAAAGTCCCCTGATCGAGGATAACAAAGCCACTTGATCGAGTAGTAACAAAGCCCCCTCATCGAGTATAACAAAGGGCCCTGATAGAGTATAACAAAGTCCGCTGATCGAATATAACAAAGTCCCCTGATCGGGTATAGCAAATTCCCCTGATCGAGTATAACAAAGTCCACTGATCGAGTATAACAAAGTCCTCTGATTGAGAATAAGAAAATCTCCTGATCGCGTATAACAAAGACCCCTGATCGAGTATAACAAAGCCCCCGGAAAGAGTATAACAAAGATCCCTGATCGAAGAAAACAAATTCCCCTGAACGAGTATAACAAAGTCCCCTGATAGAGAATAACAAAGCCCCATCATCGAGTATAACAAAGTCCCCTGATCGAGTATAACAAATTCCCTGATCGAGTATAACAAAAGTCCCTCATCGAGTATAACAAAGGCCCCTTATCAGTACTAAACAAATTCCCTGATCGAGTATAACAAATTCCCTGATCGAGTATAACAAAAGATCCCCTCATCAGAGTATGTGTCCCCTGATCGAGGTATTTTAAAGTCCTCATCGAGTATAATAAAGTCCGCTAATCTGCCCTGATCAACTGTAACAAAGTCCCTGATCGGGTATAACACAGTCCCCTGATCGAGTGAAACAAAGTCCCTGATCGAGAGTAACAAATTCCCTGATCGAGTATAACAAGAATCCCTCATCGAGTATAGCAATGTCCCTGATCGAAAGGTATTTTAAGTCCCTCATCGAGTATAACAAAGTCCACTAATCTGCCTGATCCCAACTATAAAAAGTCCACTGAATCGAGTATAACAAAGTCCCTGATCCCAAAGGTAAAACAAAGTCCCCTGATCCGAGTATAACAAATTCCCTGATCGAGTATAACAAGTCCCTCATCGAGAGTATAACAAAAGGCCCCTTATCGGGTATAACAAAAGCCCCCTCATCGAGTATAGACAAAGTCCCCTGATCGTGTATAACAAAGTCCCCTCATCGAGTATAACAAAGCCCCCTCATCGAGTATATTAAAGTCCCCTCATCGAGTATAACAAAGTCCCCTCATCGAGTATAACAAAGCCCCCTGATCGAGTATTACAAAGTCCCCTGATCGACTATAACAAAGTCACCTGAACGAGTATAACAAAGCCCCCTGAACAAGTATAACAAAGATCCCTTATCGAGTATAACAAAGTCCCCTGATAGAGTAGAACAAAGATCCCTGATCGAGTATAACAAAGTCGCCTGATCGAGTATAACAAAGTCGCCTGATCGGGTATAACAAAGTCCCCTGATCGAGTATAACAAAGCCCCCTCATCGAGTATATTAAAGTCCCCTTATCGAGTATAACAAAGTCCACTAATCTAGTATAACAAAGTCCCCTGATCAAGTAAAACAAAGCCACTTGATCGAGTAGTAACAAAGCCCCCTCATCGAGTATAACAAAGGGCCCTGATCGAGTATAACAAAGTCCCCTGATCGAGTATAACAAAGTCCCCTCATCGAGTATAACAAAGTCCCCTGATCGAGTATAACAAATTCCCCTAATCTAGAATAACAAAGCCCCCTGAAAGAGTATAACAAAGATCCCTGATCGAGTATAACAAAGTCCCCTGATAGAGTATAACAAAGTCCGCTGATCGAGTATAACAAAGTCCCCTGATCGGGTATAACAAAGTCCCCTGATCGAGTATAACAACGTCCACTCATCGAGTATAACAAAGTCCTCTGATTGAGAATAAGAAAGTCACCTGATCGCGTATAACAAAGCCCCCTCATCGAGTATAACAAAGTCCCCTGATCGAGTATAACAAAGTCCCCTGATCGGGTAAAACAAAGTCCCCTGATCGAGTATAACAAATTCCCCTGATCGAGTATAACAAAGTCCCCTCATCGAGTATAACAAAGGCCCCTTATCGAGTATAACAAAGCCCCCTCATCGAGTATAGACAAAGTCCCCTAATCGAGTATAACAAAGACCCCTCATCGAGTATAACAAAGCCCCCTCATCGAGTATATTAAAGTCCCCTCATCGAGTATAACAAAGTCCCCTCATCGAGTATAACAAAGCCCCCTGGTCGAGTATAACAAAGTCCCCTGATCGACTATAACAAAGTCACCTGAACGAGTATAACAAAGCCCCCTGAACGAGTATAACAAAGATCCCTGATCGAGTATAACAAAGTCCCCTGATAGAGTAGAACAAAGATCCCTGATCGAGTATAACAAAGTCGCCTGATCGAGTATAACAAAGTCGATTGATCGGGTATAAAAAAGCCCCCTCATCGAGTATATTATAGTCCCCTGATCGAGTATAACAAAGTCCACTAATCTAGTATAACAAAGTCCCCTGATCAAGTATAACAAAGCCACTTGATCGAGTAGTAACAAAGCCCCCTCATCGAGTATAACAAAGGGCCCTGATCGAGTATAACAAAGTCCCCTGATCGAGTATAACAAAGTCCCCTCATCGAGTATAACAAAGTCCCCTGATCGAGTATAACAAATTCCCCTAATCGAGAATAACAAAGGCCCCTGAAAGAGTATAACAAAGATCCCTGATCGAGTATAACAAAGTCCCCTGATAGAGTATAACAAAGTCCCCTGACCGAGTATAACAAAGTCCCCTGATCGGGTATAGCAAATTCCCCTGATCGAGTATAACAAAGTCCACTCATCGAGTATAACAAAGTCCTCTGATTGAGAATAAGAAAGTCTCCTGATCGCGTATAACAAAGTCCCCTGATCGAGTATAACAAAGCCCCCGGAACGAGTATAACAAAGCCCCCTCATCGAGTATAACAAAGTCCCCTGATCGAGTATAACAAATTCCCCTGATCGAGTATAACAAAGTCCCCTCATCGAGTATAACAAAGGCCCCTTATCGAGAATAACAAAGGCCCCTGATCGAGTATAAAAAATTCCCCTGATCGAGTATAACAAAGTCCCCTCATCGAGTATAGCAATGTCCCCTGATCGAGTATTTTAAAGTCCCTCATCGAGTATAACAAAGTCCACTAATCTGCCCTGATCAACTATAACAAAGTCCCCTGATCGAGTATAACAAAGTCCCCTGATCGAGTAAAACAAAGTCCCCTGATCGAGTATAACAAATTCCCCTGATCCAGTATAACAAAGTCCCCTCATCGAGTATAACAGAGGCCCCTTATCGAGTATAACAAACTTCCCTGATCGAGTATAGCAAAGTACCCTCATAGAGTATAACACAGCCCCCTCATCGAGTATAACAAAGTCACATGACCGAGTATAACAAAGCCCCCTGAACGAGTATAACAAAGATCCCTGATCGAGTATAACAAAGGCCCCTTATCGAGTATAACAAAGTTTCCTGATCGAGTGTAATAAAGGCCCTTGATCGAGCATAAAAAAGTCCTGTGATCGAGTACTACAAAGGCCCCTCATCGAGTACAATAAAGGCCCCTCATCGAGTACAACAAAGGCCCCTGATCGAGTATAACAAAGTCCCCTCATCAAGAATAACAAAGCCCTCATCGAGTATAACAAAATCCCCTGATCAAGTATAACAGTCCCCTGATCAAGTATAACAAATTCCCCAAAGTGAGAATAACAAAGTCCCCTCATCGAGAATAACAAAGGCCCCTTATCGAGTATAACAAAGTCACCTGAACGAGTATAACAAAGCCCCCTGAACGAGCAGCAAAGCCCTGATCGAGCAGGCAAAAGTCCCCCATCGAGTATAACAAAGTCCCCTGATAGAGTATAACAAAGTCCACTGATCCAGTATAACAAAGACCCTTGGTCGAGCATAACAAAGTCCCCTGATCGAGTATAACAAAGTCCCCTGATCAAGAATAACAAAGCCCCTCATCGAGTATAACAAAGTCCCCTTATCGAGTATAACAAAGTCCCCTGATCGAGTATAACAATGGCCCGTTATCGAGTATAACAATGGCCCCTGACCGAGTACAACAAAGCCCCCTGATCGAGTACAACAATGACCCCTGATCGAGTATAACAAAGTCGCCTGATCGAGTATAACAAAGGCTCCTCATCGAATATAACAAAGGCCCCTGATCGAGTATAACAAAGTTGCCTGATCGAGTATAACAAAGTCCCCAGATTGAGTATAACAAAGTCCTCCGATCGAGTATAACAAAGGCCCCTGATCGACTATAACAAAGTCCCCTGATAGAGTATAACAAAGCCGTTTCATCGAGTATAACAAAGGCCCCTGATCGAGTATAACAAAGTCCCCTGATTGTGTATAACAAAGTCCCCTGATCGAGTATAAAAAAGCCCCCTCATCGAGTATAACAAAGTCCCCTCATCGAGTATAGCAAAGGCCCCTTATCGAGTATAACAAAGGCCCCTCATCGAGTAAAACAAATTCCCGTGATCGAGTATAACAAAGTCCCCTCATCGAGTATAGCAATGTCCCCTGATCGAGTATTTTAAAGTCCGTCATCGAGTATAACAAAGTCCACTAATCTGCCCTGATCAACTATAACAAAGTCCCCTGATCGAGTTCAACAAAGTCCCCTGATCGAGTAAAACAAAGATCCCTGATCGAGTATAACAAATTCCCCTGATCGAGTATAACAAAGTCCCCTCATCGAGTATAACAAAGGCCCCTTATCGAGTATAACAAAGCCCCCTCATCGAGTATAGACAAAGTTCCCTGATCGAGTATAACAAAGTCCCCTCATCGAGTATAACAAAGCCCCCTCATCGAGTATATATAAAAGTCCCCTGATCAACTATAACAAAGTCCCCTGATCGAGTATAACAAAGCCCCCTGATCGAGTAAAACAAAGTCCCCTGATCGAGTATAACATATTCCCCTGATCGAGTAAAACAAAGTCCCCTGATCGAGTATAAGAAATTCCCCTTATTGAGTATAACAAAGTCACCTGAACGAGTATAACAAAGCCCCCTGAACGAGTATAACAAAGATGCCTGATCGAGTATAACAAAGTCCCCTGATAGAGGATAACAAAGTTCCCTGATCGAGTAAGGGAAAGTCCCCTGATCGAGTATATTAAAGTCCCCTGATCGAGTATTACACAGTCCACTCATCTAGTATAACAAAGTCCCCTGATCAAGTATAACAAAGCCCCCTGATCGAGTATAACAAATTTCCCCTCATCGAGTATAACAAAGGGCCCTGATCAAGTATAACAAAGTCCCCTGATCGAGTATAACAAAGTCCCCTAATCGAGTATAACAACTGCCCCTTATCGAGTACAACAAAGGCCCCTCGTCGAGTATAACAAAGTCCCCTGATCAGGAATAACAAAGAAAACTGATCGAGTATAACAAAGTCCCCAGATCAAGTATAACAAAGTCCCCTGATAGAGTAAAACAAAGGCCCCTCATCGAGTATAACAAAGTCCCCTGATAGAGTATAACAAAGTCCACT
>NW_024730661.1:0-17697 GCF_018991925.1 Homarus americanus
GAAGGGCGAGCACCCCACAGTGCTGGGAACCGGGGGAGGTGTGGCTGGGCACCCCTTCACATGACCTGTGGTCGGGCACCCCTTCAGTGCCATGAATCGGGGTGTGAGGGTCGGGCACCCTTCAGCACCATGACCGGGTGTCAGGGCTGGCCTGATTTCAGTGCCATGAATCGGGGTGAAGGCCGGGCACCCCTACAGTGCTGTGAACCGGGGGTGAGGGCCGGGCACCCTTCAGTGCCATGAATAGGGGTGGGAGGGCTGCACCACTCAGTGGCACGACCCTGGTGTGGAGGGCTGGGCAACCCTTTTAGGTGCATGATCCTGGTGTAGGGGCTGTGCACCCCTTTAGGTCCATGACCCGGGTGTGAGGGCTGTGGAACCCTCTAGTGACATGACCTGGGTGAGGGCTGGCACCTAATTGCCATGAAACGGGGTGTGAGGCCCGGGCACCTGGACAGAGCTATGAACTGGGGTGGTGAGGGCCGGGCACCTGTTCAGTGCTGGCGACCCGTGTGAGGGCCGGGCACCTTCACTGCTATGAATCGGGGTGGATGGCCGGGCACCCCTTCAGCTCCATGACCTGTGGTGTGAGGGACCGGAACCGCCCAACCCCATGACCCAGGGTGTGAGGGCTGGGCACCTCTACAGTGCTGTGAACCGGGGTGTGAGGCCGGGCACCCCTGCAGCACCATGACCTGGGGGGTGAGGACTGGGAACCCTTTCAGTGCCATGACCCGCTAGGGAGGGGCTGGCTCCCTTCAGTGCTGGCGACCCGGGGTGTGAGGGCGGGCACCCTTCAGTGACATGACCTGGGGTGTGAGGGCAGGGCAACCTTTCAGTGTCATAAACCTGTTAGAGGATGGGCACCTTAAGTGCGGGGTGACGGGCACCCATGTACAGTGCTTTGAAAAGGGTGTGTGGTCCGGCACCTCACTTGACCTGGGTGTCAGGGCCGGGCACCCTCCATCACCATGAACCGGAGTGTGAGCGCCGGGAACCCCATAGGTGACATGAGCTGGGGTGTGGGGGCAGGGCACCCCAAGAGTGTTATGAACTGGGTGTGAGGGCTGGGCACCCCTTCACACTTTTCTGGGTAAGGGCCGGGCACCTTACACCATGACCCGGGGTGTGAGGGCGGGGCACCCTTCAGTACCAACACCCGTGGTGTGGAGGGCCAGGCACCACTTCAGTGACATGACCCGGGATGAGGGCTGGCACCTTTCAGTGACATGACCCGGGGTGAGGCCGGGCACCCTCCAGCACCATGACCCTGGGTGTGAGTTGGGCACCCCTGTACAGTGTCATGAATCGGGGTGTGAGGGCTGGGCACCTTCAGTGCCTTTGAACGGGGTGTGAGGGCGGGCACCCCCTTCACATGACCTGGGTGAGGTCGGGCACCCTTCAGTGAAATGAATCTGTGTGGTGAGGGCTGGGCACCTTCAGCACTACACCCAGGGTAAAGGGGGCTGGTCTGTTTTCGAAAAGGACCGGGTGAGGGGTGCACCTTCTGCAACTGCGACCCAGGGTGTGAGGGCCGGAACCGCTTCAACCCATGACCCGGAGGTGTGAGGGGCTGGGCACCTTTCAGTGACATGACTTCGGGTGGTGAGGGGCTGGGCACCCTCCAGCACTATGACCCGTTGTATGGCTGGAACCGCTTCAACCCCATGACCCGTGGTGGAGGGCTGGCACCCCTTTTAGGTCCAGGACCTGGGGTGTGAGGGTTGTACCTTCTTTAAGTGCTATGACCCGGGGTGTGAGGGTCGGCACCCCTTCAATGTCATGAACGGATGTGAGGGCGGGCACCCTCAGTGCGATGAATCGGGTGTGAAGGAGGGCACCCCTTAGGTCCATGACCTGGGGTGTGTGAGGCCGTGAACCCCTCTGCCAGCGAATAGGGTGTGAGGGCTGGGCACCTCTTCGTTGATATGACCTGTCAGGGCTGGGCAACCTTAGGGTCCATACCTGGGGTGGAGGGCCACCCTTTTTAGTTCCAGTGACCTGAGTGTAGGGCGGGCACCCTTTCAGTGTCATGAACTGGGTGTGTGAGGGATGGGCACCCTTTCCGTGCCAAGTGAAGTGGGGTGGGTGGTTGTTGTTGGGGGGTGTTGTGTGGGGTGGGGGTTTGTGTGGGGTGTGGGGTGGTGTGTGGGTGGGGGTTGTGTGTGGGGTGGTTTGTGAATCGCCGTGTGAAGGCCGGGCACCCCTACAGTGCTATGAACCGGGGTGTGAGGGCCGGTCACCCCTTCAGTGCCATGAATTGGGGTGTGAGGGCCGGGCACCCCTTCAGTGACATGACCCTGGGCGTCAGGGCGGACAACCCTTCAGTGCCATGAGCCAGGATGTGAGGGCCGGGCACCCCTTTGAGTGCCATGAAGCAGGGTGTGAGGGCCGGGCGCACCTACAGAGATATGAACCAGAGTGTGCAGGCCAGGCACCCTTCACTGACGGCTTGCAGGGGTGTGAGGGCCCGGGCACCTTTAGTGCCATGACCCGGGGTATGAGGGCCGGGCAACCCTTCAGTGCCATGAGCCGGGATGTGAGGGCCGGGCACCCCTTTAGTGCCATGAAACGGGGTGTGAGGGCCGGGCACCCCTACAGAGATATGAACCAGAGTGTGAGGGCCGGGCACCCCTTCACTGACACGGGGTGTGAGGGCCGGGCACCCTTTCAGTGCGATGAATCGGGGTGTGAAGGCAGGGCACCCCTACAGTGCTGCGAACCGGGGTGTGAAGGCCGGGCACCCCTTCACATGACCCGGGGTGTGAGGGTCGGGCACCCATTCAGTGCCATGAATCGAGGTGTGTGGGCCGGGCACCCCTTCAGTGACATGACCTGGGGCGTCAGGGCCGGGCAACCCTTTAGGTCCATGACCCGGGGTGTGAGGGCCGTGCACCTCTTTAAGTCCATGACCCGGGGTGTGAGGGCCGTGAACCCCATCAGTGACATGACCCAGGGTGTGAGGCCAGTCACCTTTAGTGACATGACCCAGGGTGTGAGGGCCGGATGTACTTCAGTGCCATGAATCAGGGGTGTGAGCCAGGCACCTACAGTGCTGTGAACCGGGGGTGTGAGGGCCGGGCACCTTCAGTGACATGACCCAGGGGCGTCAGGGCCAGCAACCCTTCAGTGCCATGAGCCAGGGGGTGTGAGGGCCGGGCACCTTGGTACCATGGGAAACGGGGTGTGAGGGCCAGGCACCCCTACAGAGCTATGAACCAGAGTGTGAGGCCCGGGCACCCCTTCACACTACACGGGGTGTGAGGGCCGGGAACCCCTTTAGAGCTATGACTCGGGGTGTGAGGGCCGTGCACCCCTATAGAGCTATGAACCAGAGTGTGAGGGCCGGGCACCCCTTCAGTGACATGGCCAGGGGTGTGATGGCAGGGAACCGCTTCAACCCCATGACCCGGGGTGTGAGGGCCGGGCACCCCTCAGGCACCATGACCCGAGGTGTGAGGGTCGGGCACCTCTTCAGTGCCAGGAATCGGGGTGTGAAAGCCGGGAACCCCTTCAGCACCATGACCCGGGGTGTGAGGACCAGGCACCCCTTCAGTGCCATGACCCGGGGTGTGAGGGCCGGGCACCCCTTCAGTGACATGAACCGGGGTGTGAGGGCCGGGCACCCCTCCAGCACCATGACCCGGGGTGTAAGGGCCGGGAACCGCTTCAACCCTATGATCCGTGGTGTGAGGGCCGGGCACCCCTTTAGGTCCATGACCTGGGGTGTGAGGGCCGTGCACCCTTTAAGTGACATGACCCGGGGTGTGAGGGCCGGGGACCCTTTCAGTGCCATGAATCGGGGTGTGAAAGCCGGGCACCCCTTCAGCACCATGACCCGGGGTGTGAGGGCCAGGCACCCCTTCAGAGTCGTGACCCGGGGTGTGAGGGCCGGGCACCCCTTCAGTGACATGACCCGGGGTGTGAGGGCCGGGCACCCCTCCAGCACCATGACCCGGGGTGTGAGGGCCGGGAACCGCGTCAACCCCATGATCCGTGGTGTGAGGGCCGGGCACCCCTTTAGGTCCATGACCCGGGGTGTGAGGGCCGTGCACCCTTTCAGTGCCATGACCCGGGGTGTGAGGGCCGGGCACCCTTTCAGTGTCATGAAACGGTGTGTGACGGCCGGGCACCCTTTCAGTGCGTTGAAACGGGGTGTGAAGGCCGGGCACCCTTACAGTGCTGTGAACCGGGGTGTGAGGGCCGTGCACCCCTTCAGTGCCATGAATAGGGGTGTGAGGGCCGGGCACCCCTTCAGTGACATGACCCGGGGCGTCAGGGCCGGGCAACCCTTTAGGTCCATAACCCGGGGTGTGAGGCCTGTGCTTCAATGACATGGGGGGGTGGACCCTTGTGACATGGACGGGTGTGTGAGGGCTGCACCCTCCAGCACCATGACCCGGAGGTGTTGGGCCGGGCACCCTTGGTGTCATGAACCGGGTGAGGGCACCCAGTGCCATGAATCGCTGGTGTGAAGGCCGGGCACCCCTTACAGTGCTATGAAACTGGGTGAAAGGCCGGTCACCCTTCTGTAGGGGTGTGAGGGCCGGGCACCCCTTCATTGACATGACCCTGTCAGGGCCGGGCAACCTTCAGTGCCGAGCCGGGATGAGGCCGCACCTTTAGTGCCATGAAACGGGGTGTGAGGGCGGGCACCCCTACAGAGCTATGAACCAGAGTGTGAGGGCTGGGCACCTTTCACTGACACGGGGTGTGAGGCCGGGCACCTTTTCAGTGCCATGACCTGGGGAGGGCCGGGCACGCCAGAGCTATGACCCGGGGTGTGAGGGGGGCATTTTTTCAGTGATATGACCCTGGTGTGAGGGACGGGCCTTCAATGATATCTGGGTGAGGCCGCACCTGTTTAGCTTATGACCAGGGTGAGGGCTGGGCATACCTTCAGTGCCATGGCCAGGGGTGTGACGGCCGGGCACCGCTTCAGTGCCATGACCTGGGGTGTGAGGGCTGGCACCCCTTCAGTGACATGACCCAGGGGTCAGGGCTGACACCACTTCAGTGCTATGAACTGGGGTGTGAGTGCCAGGCACCCTTCAGCACCATTACCCAGAGTGCTGGGCCGGGCTTGATTTCAGTGCAAAGAATCGGGGTGTGGAGGGCTGGGCACCATCAGCACCATGACCCGGGGTGGTGGCTGGGAACCGTCAACCAAATGACCCGTGTAGTGCTGGGCACCCTCAGGCACCATGACCCGAGGTGTGAGGGCTGGGCACCCTTCAGTGCCATGAATCGGGGTGAAAGCCGAACCCCTTCAGCACCATGACCCGGGGTGTGAGGGCCAGGCACCTTCAGTGCTATGACCCGGGGTGTGAGTACCAGGCACCCATACAGTGCTTTTAAGGGTGTTGGTCTAGTCCATGACCGGGGTGTGAGGGCCGAACCCTTCAGTGACATGACCTGGGTGAGGGCCGGGCACCCTTTAGTGACATGACCAGGGTGTGAGGCCGGGCACCCTCCAGCACCATGACCTGAGGAGGGCTGGCACCCTTCGTGTCAGCGAACCGGGGTGGAGGGCGGGCACCTTTCAAAGGCGAATCGCGGTGTGAAGGCTGGCACCCCTACAGTGCTATGAACTGGGGTGTGGGGCCACCCCTTCAGTGCCAATTAGGATGTGAGGGCCGGGCACCCTTCAGTGACATGACCTCATGTCAGGGGCCGGGCAACCCTTCAGCCATGAGCGATGTGGAGGCTGCACCCTTTATGCCATGAAACGGGGTGTGAGGGCTGGGCACCCCTACGAGAGCTATGAACCAGAGTGGAGGGCGGGCACCCATTCACCTGACACGGGTGTGAGGCCGGGCACCTTTCAGTGCCATGACCTGGGTATGAGGGCTGGGCACGCTTCAGAGCTATGACCGGGGGTGTGAGGCCGGGCATTTTTTCAGTGATATGACCCTGGGTGTGAGGCCGGGCACCCTTCAATGATATGACCGAGAGGCCGCACCTTCAGTGCCACATCTGTGTGAGGGTCGGTCCCTCCTTCAGTGCCATGACCCGGGAGGAGAGGGCCGAGCACCTGTTTTGCCTCTATGACCAGTTGGAAGAGGGCCGGGCATACCTTCAGTGCCACTACCCGGGGTGTGTGGGGCTGGTCACCTTCCAGTGCCAAGGACCCGTGTGGTGGCCGGTCCTTCCTTCAGTGCCATGACCCGGGAGGAGAGGCCGGGCACCGTTTAGCTTCTATGACCAGGGTGAGGGACGGCATACCTTCAGTGCCATGGCCAGGGGTGTGACGGCCGGCACCGCTTCAGTGCCATGACCCGGGGTGTGAAGGGCACCCCTTCAGTGACATGACCCAGGGCGTCAGGGCCGGACACCCTTCAGTGCCAATGAGCCGGGCGGAGGGGCCGGGCACCCCTTATGCCAAGGAAACGGGGTGGAGGCCCGGGAACCCCGACAGAGCTATGAACGGTGTGAGGAGACCTAGCACCTATTCAGTGCTACATCCGGGGTGTGAGGCCTGCACCTTTCAGTGCCATGAATCGGGTGTGATGGCGAGCACCCTTCAGTCCATGACCGGTGGTGTGAGGACAACTAAGCCAACCCCATCACCCGTGTGAGGGTAGGCACCCTTTAGGTCCATGACCCTGGGTGAGGGCTGTGCACTTTCAGAGACATGACTGTATGGCCGGGCACCTTTTCAGTGCTGGCGACTCAGGAGTGCCCGGCACCCATTCAGTGCTATGAATCGTGTGTGATGGCCGAGCACCCTTCAGTTCCATGACCCGTGGTGTGAAGACCAGGAACCGTCAACCTCATGACCCAGGGGGAGGTCTGCACCCTTTAGGTCCATGACCCGGGGTGTAGGCCGTGCACCTCTTCAGTGACATACCCGGGGTGTGGTGGCTGCACCCTTTTTAGTGACATTACCCGGGGTATGAGGGCGGGCACCTCCAGCACTGGTGGCGAGACTGGAGGAGGGCCTGTCACCCTCCAGCACTATGACCCGGGTGTGGAGCGCCGGGCACCGCAAGTGACATGAGCTGGGTGGGGGCAGGGCACCCTTACAGTGTTATGGAACTGGTGTGAGGGCTGGGCACCCCATAGCACCATGACCTGTAGGGGAGAGGGGGCACCCTTCAGTACTCATTGCCCGGGGTGTGAGGGCCAGGCACCCCTTCAGTGAAATCGCGTGGAGAAGGCACCCCTTTCTGTGACAGGGACTGGAGAGGGGCAGGCACCTTTCAGGACATGACCTGGTGGGAGGGCCGGGCACCCTCCACAGAACCATGACCTGGGTGTGAGCCGTGGAACCCCTTCAGTGCCATGACCCAGGGTGTGAGGGCCGGGCACCCTTCAGTGACATGACCTGGGGTTTGAGGGCTGAACACCTCAGTGACATGACCTGTGAGGCCTGGGCACACTCAGCAATTACACCGTGGTGTGGGCGCGGGCACCTTAGGTCCAAGTGTGAGGCTGAGAACCAGCCACCCTACACTCAGGAGGGCCACCAGGTCCATGACCTGGGGAGGCCAAAACCCTTCAGCATGACCTGGGGTGAGGGGCGGCACCCCTTCAGTGTCATGAACCGGGGTGTGAGGGCCGGGCACCCTTCAATGCCACGAAACGGGTATGAGGTCCGGGCACCCTGCACAGTGCTGCGAACTGGGTGAGGGCCGGGCACCCCTCTCACATGACCCGGGGTGAGGGTCTGGCACCACTCAGTGAGCAACGGGTGAGGCCGGGAACCCCTGCCTGATTACCCAGAGAAAGCAAAGGCCGGGCCTGCGATTTCAGTGCCAAGAATCGGGTGAGGGACGGGCACCCCATCAGCACCATGAACCGGGGTGATGGTTGAACCGCTTCAACCTCACGACCCGGGGTGTGAGGGCCGGGCATCCTCAGGCACCATGACCCGAGGTGGTGAGGCCACCCTTAGGTCCCATGACCTGTGGAAGGGCACCAAATGACACTGGTGTGAGGGCGGGGACCCTATCAGTGCCATGAATCGGGTGGAGCCGGGCACCTTCAGCACCATGACACGGGGTGTGAGGGCCAGGCACCCTTCCAGACCGGTGGAGGTCAGCACCCCTTCAGCGCCGTGACCAGAGGGCCACAATGACCCGGTGTGAGGGCTGGAACCGCTGCAAACCCCATGTCCTGGGGTGTGAGGGCCGGGCACCTTAGAGTGACATGACCGGGTGTGAGGGGCCAGGAACCCTCAGACACCATGACCCGGTGTTGAGGGCCGGGACCCTTTCAGTGCCATGAATCAGGGTGTGGAGCCGGGCACACCTTCAGCACCATGACCCGGGGTGTGAAGGCCAGGCACCCCTGCAGTGCTGCATGACCTGGGTGAGGGACCGGGCTTCAGTGTCATGGAAATGGGGTGGAGGGCTGCACCCTTTCAGTGCGATGAAACGGGGGTGTGAAGGCCAGGGCACCCCTACAGTGCTAGGAACTGGGTGTGAGGGCTGGAAAATTCTCTTCAGTGCCATGAATAGGGGTGGAGGGCTGGCACCCCTTCAGTGACATGACCCGGGGAGTCAGGGCTGGCAAATCTTTAGGTCCATGACCCGGGGTGTGAGGGCTGTGCACCCCTTTAGGTCCATGACCCGGGCAGGTGAGGGGTCAGGAACCCCTTCAGTGACATGAGACCCAAGTGTGAGGGTTGGGCACTAAGAGCATGAACTGGGTGTGAGGGCAGGGCACCCTTTCAGTGCCATGAATCGGGGTGTGTGATGTCAAGCACCCCTACAGTGCTGTGAACCGTGAGGGCCGTTCACCCCTTCAGTTCCATGACCCGGGGTGTGAGGGCCGGGCACCCCTTCAGTGTCATGAACCGGGGTGTGAGGGCAGGGCATCCTTTCAGTGCCATGAATCGGGGTGTGAAGGCCGGGCACCCCTACAGTGCTGTGAACCGGGGTGTGAGAGCCCGGCACCCCTTTAGTGCCATGAAACGGGGTGTGAGGGCGGGGCACCCCTACAGAGCTATGAACCAGAGTGTGAGGGCCCGGCACCCCTTCACATGATACGGGGTGTGAGAGACGGGCACCTTTTCAGTGCCATGACCCGGGGTATGAGGGCCGGGCACGCCTTCAGAGCTATGACCCGGGGTGTGAGGGCCGGGCATTTTTTCAGTGATATGACCCGGTGGGTGAGGGCCAGGCACTCGTTTAGCTCTATGACCACGGGTGTGAGGGCTGGGCATACGTTCAGTGCCATGGCCAGGGGTGTAACGGCCGGGCACCGCTTCAGTGCCATGAGCCGGGGTGTGAGGGCCGGGCACCCCTTAAGTGCCATGAAACGGGGTGGGAGGCCCGGGCACCCCAACAGAGCTATGAACCGGGGTGTGAGGGCCGAGCACCTATTCAGTGCCATGACCTAGGGTGTGAGGGCCGGGCACCCTTTCAGTGCCATGAATCGGGGTGTGATGGCCGGGCACCACTTCAGCTCCATGACCCGTGGTGTGAGGACCGGGAACCGCTTCAACCCCATTAACCGGGGTGTGAGGGCCGGGCACCCCTTTAGGTCCATGACCCATGGTGTGAGGACCAGGAACCACTTCAACCCCATGACCCAGGGTGTGAGGTCCGGGCACCCCTTTAGGTCCATGACCGGGGTGTGAGGGCCGTGCACCTTTTCAGTGACATGACCCGGGGTGTGAGGGCCGGGCACTCCTTTAGTGACATGACCCGGGGTATGAGGGGCGGGCACCCCTCCAGCACCATGACCCGGGGTGTGAGGGCCTGTCACTCCTTCAGTGCCATGACCCGGGGTGTGAGGGCTGGGCACCCCTTCAGCCCCATGACCCGGAGTGTGAGGGCCGGGCAACCCTTCAGTGTCATGACCCGGGGTGTGAAGGATTGGCAACCCTCCAACACCATGACCCGGAGTGTGAGGGCCTAGCACCCCTTCAGTGTCATGAACCGGGGTGTGACGGCCGGGCTCCCCTTCAGTGCTGGAAGAGACTCCGGGGTGTGGAGGGCCTGGCACCCTTCAGTGACATGACGTGGGGTGTGAGGGCCGGGCAACCTTTCAGTGTCATGACCTGGGTGTGAGGGCCGGGCACTCCTTATTGGCTGATGACCCGGGGTATGAGGGCACCCCTTCACTTGAGCCGGGTGTCAGGGCCGGGCATCCATCCAGTACTATGACCCGGTGTGAGCGAGACATGAGCTGGGGTGTGGGGGGGCAGGGCACCCCACAGTGTTATGAACCAGGGTGAGGGCTGGCACATCTTTCACACAGACCCGGGGTGTAAGGGCCAGGCACCCCATTAGCACTATGACCCGGGGTGTGAGGGCGGGCACCCTTCAGTACTTAAGGACCCTGGGGTGGAGGCCAGGCACCCTTCAGTGAAATCACCGGGGGTGTGGAGAGCTGGGCACCCCTTAATTGACATGACCTGATGAGGGCCGGGCACCCAGACATGACCTGGGTGGGAGGGCTGCACCCAGAACCATGGCTCGGGGTGTGAGGGCCTGGAACTCCTTCAGTGCCATGACCCGGGATGTGAGGGCCAGGCACCCCTTCAGTGACATGACCCGGGGTGTGAAGGCCGGGCACCCCTCCAGCACCATGACCCGGGGTATAAGGGCCGGGCACCCCTTTAGTGCTATGACTCGGGGTGTGAGGGCCGGGCACCACTTTAGGTACATGACCCTGGGTGTGAGGGCCGTGCACCCCTTCAGAGACATGACCAGGGTGTGATGGCCGGGCACCTTTTCAGTGCCATGACCCGGGGTGTGAGGGCCGGGCACCCATTCAGTGCCATGAATCGTGGTGTGATGGCCGAGCACCCCTTCAGCTCCATGACCCGTGGTGTGAAGACCAGGAACCGCTTCAACCCCATGACCCAAGGTGTGAGGTCCGGGCACCCCTTTAGGTCCATGACCCGGGGTGTGAGGGCCAAGCACCTCTTCAGTGACATGTCCCGGGGTGTGAGGGTCAGCACCCCTTTTAGTGACATGACCTGGGGGTATGGGTTGCACCCTCCTCAGCACCATGACCCGTGTGAGCGCCGGCAACCCATAAGTGACATGAGCCGGGGGAAGAGGGCACCCTACAGTGTTATGGAACTGGGGTGTGAGGCTGGCACCCCTTCAGTGACATGACCTGCTTGAGGGCTGGACACCCTTTTCAGTGACATAACCCGGGTGTGAGGTTCGGGCACACCTCCAGCACCATGACCCGGGGTGTGAGGTTCGGGCACACCTTCAAAGCAGCAACCTGGGGTGAGGGCTGCAACTTTCAGTGGTATGACCTGGGGATTGAGGGGGCCAGACAATTTTTTCAGTGACAACCCGGGTGAGGTTCGGGCACACCTCCAGCACCATGACCCGGGGTGTGAGGTTCGGGCACACCTTCAGTGCCATAACCCGGGGTGTGAGGGCCCTGCACCCCTTCAGCACCATGATCCAGGGTGTAAGAGCCGGGCTCGATTTCAGTGCCAAGAATCGGTGTGTGAGGGCCGGGCACCCCATCAGCACCATAACCCCGGGTGTGAGGGCCGGGAACAGCTGCAACCCCATGTCCCGGGGTGTGAGGGCCGGGCACCCCTTCAGGTCCATGACCCTGGGTGTGAGGGCCGTGCACCCCTTCAGTGACATGACCCGGGGTGTGAGGGCCGAGCACCTATTCAGTGCCATGACCCGGGGTGTGAGGGCCGGGCACCCTTTCAGTGCCATGAATCGGGGTGTGATGGCCGGGCACCCCTTCGGCTCCATGACCCGTGGTGTGAGGACCAGGAACCGCTTCAATTCCATGACCCAGGGTGTGAGGTCCGGGCACCCCATTAGGTCCATGACCCGGGGTGTGAGGGCCGTGCACCTTTTCAGTGACATGACCCGGGGTGTGAGGGCCGGGCACCCCTTTAGTGACATGACCCGGGGTATGAGGGGCGGGCACCCCTCCAGCACCATGACCCGGGGAGTGAGGGCCGGGCACCCCTTCAGTGTCATGACCTGGGGTGTGAAGGCAGGGCACCCCTCCAACACCATGACCCGGAGTGTGAGGGCCGGGCACCCCTTCAGTGTCATGAACCGGGGTGTGACGGCCGGGCTCCCCTTCAGTGCCATGACCCGGGGTGTGAGGGCCTGGCTCCCCTTCAGTGACATGACCTGGGGTGTGAGGGCCAGGCAACCTTTCAGTGTCATTAACCTGGTTGTGAGGGATGGGCACCCTTAAATGCCATGAAACGGGGTGTGAGTGCCGGGCACCCATATAGTGCATTGAAAAAGGGTGTGTGGTCCGGGCACCCCTTCACTTGACCCGGGGTGTCAGGGCCGGGCACCCCTCCAGCACCATGACCCGGGGTGTGAGCGCCGGGCACCCCATAAGTGACATGAGCCGGGGTGTGGGAGCAGGGCACCCCTACATTGTTATGAACCGGGGTGTGAGGGCTCGGCACCTCTTCACATGACCCGGGGCGTAAGGGCCAGGCACCCCATTAGCACCATGACCCGGGGTGTGAGGGGGCCAGGCACCCTTGCAGTGCCATGACCCGGGTGTGAGGACGGCACTCTCCAGCACCATGACCCGGGGTGGAGGGCTGGAACCGCTTCAACCCCATGATCCGTGGTGAGGGCTGGGCACCCCTTAGGTCCATGACCCGGGTGGTGGGCTGGCATCCTGAGTGCCATGACCCGGGGTGGGAGGGCCGGGACCCTTAGGCGCCAATAATCGGGGTGTGAGCTGGCACCCTTCAGCACCATGACCCGGGGTGTGAGGGCCAGGCACCCCTTCAGTGCCGTGACCTGTGTGGTGTGAGGGGGCCGGGCACCCCTCTCAGTGACATGACCTGGGGTGGAGGGCTGGCATCCTCCAGCACCATGACCCGGGGGTGTGAGGCTGGGAACCCTCTTCTAACCCCATGACCTGTGGGGTGGTGGCCGGGCACCCTTTAGGTCCATGACCTGGGTGAGGGGCTGCACCTTTCAGTGCAATGACCCGGGACGTCAGGGGGCCGGGCAACCCTTCAGTGCCATGAGCCGGATGTGAGGCCGGGCACCCCTTTAGTGCCATGAACGGGGGTGTGAGGCCGGGCACCCCTTAGAGCAATGAACCGAGTGTGAGGACCTTCACATGACACGGGTGTGAGGGCCGGGCACCTTTTCAGTGCCATGACCCGGGGTAGAGGGCCGCACGCCTTCAGAGCTATGACCCGGGTGTGAGGGCCGGGGATTTTTTCAGTGAAATGACCCGGGTGTAAGGGCCGAGCACCCCTTCAATGATATGACCCGGGGGTGAGGCCGGGCACTCGTTTAGCTCTATGACCAGGGGTGTGTGAGGGCCGGGCACCCTTCAGTGACATGACCTGGGTGAGGGCGGCATCCTTCAGTGCCATGGCCAGGGGTGTGTGACGGCCGGGCACCGCTTCAGTGCCATGACCCGGGTGGAGGGTCGGGCACCCTTCAGTGACATGACCCAGGGCGTCAGGGCCGGACACCCTTCAGTGCCATGACCCGGGGTGTGAGGGCCGGGCACCCCTTCAGTGTCATGAAACGGGTGTGAGGGCCGGGCACCCTTTCAGTGCGATGAAACGGGGTGTGAAGGCCAGGCACCCCTACAGTGCTTGAACCGGGGTGTGAGGGCCAGGCACCTTCAGTGCCATGAATAGGGGTGTAAGGGCCGGGCACCCCTTCAGTACTATGACCCGGGGCGTCATGGCCGGGCAACCTTTAGGTCCATGACCCGGGTGTGAGGGCCGTGCACCCTTTAGGTCACCCCGGGGTGTGGGGCCTGAACCTTCAGTGACATGACCCGGGGTGTGAGGGCGGGCACCCTTTATTGACATGACCGGGTGTGAGGCCGGGCACTCGTTAGCTCTATGACCCACGGGTGTGAGGGCCGGGCATACCTAGTGCCATGACCCAGGGTGTGAGGGCCGGGCACCCCTCCAGCACCATGACCCGGGATGTGAGGGCCGGGAACCGCTTCAACCCCATGACCCGTGGGGTGAGGGCCAGGTACCCCTTTAGGTCCATGACCGGAGTGTGAGGCCGTGCACCCTTTCAGTGCAATGACCTGGGACGTCAGGGCAGGCACCCCTTCAGTGTCATGAAGCGGGGTGTGAGGCCGGGCACCCTTTCAGTGAGATGAAACGGTGTGAGACCAGGCGCACCCACAGTGCTGTGAACCGGGGTGTGAGGGCCAGCACCCCTTCAGTGCCATGAATAGGGGTGTGAGTGAGCACCCCTTCAGTGACATGACCGGGGCGTCAGGGCCTGGAGCCCTTTAGGTCCATGACCCGGGTGTGAGGGCCATGCCTTTAGGTCCATGAACCGGGGTGTGAGGGCCGTGAACCCCTTCAGTGTCATAAACCGGGTGTGAGGGCCGGTCACCTTTCAGTGCCATGAATCGGGGTGTGGCCGGGCACCCCTACAGTGCTGTGAACCGTGGTGTGATGGCCGGTCACCCTTCAGTGCCATGAATAATGGTGTGAGGGCCGGGCACCTTCAGTGACATGACCGGGCGTCAGGGCCGGGCGCCCCTTCAGTGCCATGAGCCGGGATGTGAGGGCGGGCACCTCTTTAGTGCCATGAAACAGGGGTGTGAGGCGGGGCACCCCTACAGGGCTATGAACCAGAGTGTGAGGGCGGGCACCCCTTCACATGACAAGGGGTGTGAGGGCCGGGCACGCCTTCAGACTATGACCCGGGGTGTGAGGGCAGGGCATTTTTCAGTGATGACCCTGGGTGTGAGGGACGGGCACCCTTCAATGATATGACCCCGGGGGTGAGGGCCGGGCACTCTGTTTAGCTCTATGACCACGGGTGCAGGGCCGAGCAACCTTCAGTGCCATGGCCAGGGTGTGACGGCCGGGCACCCTTCATGCCATGACCCGGGGTGTGAGGGCTGGCACCTTCAGTGACATGACCCAGGGCGTCAGGGCGGACACCCCTTCCGTGCCATGAAACAGGGGTGGGAGGCCGGGCACCCCGGCAGAGCTATGAACCGGGGTGTGAGGGCCGGCATATTCAGTGCATGACCGGGGTGTGAGGGCCGTGCACCCATTCAGTGCCATGACCCGGGGTGTGAGGGGGCACCCCTTCAATGTCATGAAGGCAGGGTGTGAGCGGGCACCCATTCAGTGCGATGAACAGGGTGTGAAGGCCAGGCACTTCTCAGTGCCATGAATAGGGGTGTAAGGGCCGGGCACCTTCAGTGACATGACCGGGGCGTCATGGCCGGGCAACCTTTGAGTCCATGACCCGGTGTGAGGGCCGTGCACCCTTTAGTCCACTTCCCGGGGTGAGGCCTTGAACCTTCAGTGACATGACCCGGGGTGTGAGGGCCGGGCACCTCTTCACATGACCCGGGTGTAAGGGCCAGGGACCCCATTAGCACTATGACCCAGGGTGTGAGGCGGGGCACCTTCAGTACCATGACCCGGGGTGTGAGGCCGAGACCCTTTCAGTGCCATGAATCGGGGTGTAAGCCGGGCACCGCTTCAGTGCCATGATCCGGGGTGTGAGGGCTGGGCACCCCTTCAGTGACATTACCCAGGGCGTCAGGGCTGGACACCCCTTCAGTGCCATGAGCCGGGGTGTGAGGGCCGGGCACCCCTTAAGTGCCATGAAACGGGGTGGGAGGCCCGGGCACCCCGACAGAGCTATGAACCGGGGTGTGGGGGCCGAGCACCTATTCAGTGCCATGACCTGGGGTGTGAGGGCCGGGCACCCTTTCAGTGCCATGAATCGGGGTGTGATGGCCGGGCACCCCTTCAGCTCCATGACCCGTGGTGTGAGGACCGGGAACCGCTTCAACCCCATTACCCGGGGTGTGAGGGCCGGGCACCCCTTTAGGTCCATGACCCTGGGTGTGAGGGCCGTGCGCCCCTTCAGTAACATGACCCGGGGTATGAGGGCCGGGCACGTCTTCAGAGTTATGACCCGGGGTGTGAGGGCCGGGCATTTTTTCAGTGATATGACCCGGGGTGTAAGGGCCGAGCACCCCTTCAATGATATGACCCGGGGGGTGAGGCCGGGCACTCGTTTAGCTCTATGACCAGGGGTGTGAGGGCCGGGCACCCCTTCAGTGACATGACCAGGGGTGTGACGGCCGGGCACCGCTTCAGTGCCATGACCCGGGGTGTGAGGGTCGGGCACCCCTTCAGTGACATGACCCAGGGCGTCAGGGCCGGACACCCCTTCAGTGCCATGACCCGGGGTGTGAGGGCCGGGCACCCCTTCAGTGTCATGAAACGGGGTGTGAGGGCCGGGCACCCAATCAGTGCGATGAAACGGGGTGTGAAGGCCAGGCACCCCTACAGTGCTGTGAACCGGGGTGTGAGGGCCGGGCACCCCTTCAGTGCCATGAATAGGGGTGTAAGGGCCGGGCACCCCTTCAGTGACATGACCCGGGGCGTCATGGCCGGGCAACCTTTTAGGTCCATGACCCGGGGTGTGAGGGCCGTGCACCCCTTTAGGTCCACTTCCCGGGGTGTGAGGGCCCTGAACCCCTTCAGTGACATGACCCGGGGTGTGAGGGCCGGGCACCCCTTTATTGACATGACCCGGGGTGTGAGGGCCGGGCACTCGTTTAGCTCTATGACCACGGGTGTGAGGGCCGGGTATACTTGTTATGACCCAGGGTGGGGAGGCTGGGCACCCTCCAGCACCATGACCCGATGAGGGCTGGGAACCAAGCCAACCCCAGCGACCCGTGGTGTGAGGGCCAGGCACCCCTTTAGGTCCATGACCCGGGGTGTGAGGGCCGTGCACCCTTTCAGTGCCATGACCCGGGGTGTGAGGGCCGGGCACCCCTTCAGTGTCATGAAACGGGGTGTGAGGGCCGGGCACCCTTTCAGTGGGATGAAACGGGGTGTGAAGGCCAGGCACCCCTACAGTGCTGTGAACCGGGGTGTGAGGGCCGGGCACCCCTTCAGTGCCATGAATAGGGGTGTGAGGGCCGGGCACCCCTTCAGTGACATGACCCGGGGTGTGAGGGCCGTGCACCCCTTTAGGTCCATGACCCGGGGTGTGAGGGCCGTGAACCCCTTCAGTGACATGACCCGGGGTGTGATGGCCGGGCACCCTTTTAGTGACATGACCCGGGGTGTGAGGGCCGGGCACCCCTCCAGCACCATGACCCGGAGTGTGAGGGCCGGGCACCCCTTCAGTGTCATAAACCGGGGTGTGAGGGCCGGTCACCCTTTCAGTGCCATGAATCGGGGTGTGAAAGCCGGGCACCCCTACAGTGCTGTGAACCGGGGTGTGATGGCCGGTCACCCCTTCAGTGCCATGAATAATGGTGTGAGGGCGGGGCACCCTTTCAGTGACATGAGCCGGGATATGAGGGCCGGGCACCTCTTTAGTGCCAAGGAGCCGGGATATGTAGGCCGGGCACCCTTAGCATGGGCGAAACGGGGTGTGGAGGGCGGGGCACCCTACAGAGCTATGAACCAGAGTGTAGGGCTGGCACCCCTTCACATGACAAGGGGTGTGAGGGCGGGCACGCCAGAGCTTGGGGTGACCCGGGGTGAGGGCAGGGCATTTTTCAGTGATATATCCTGGGTGAGGACGGGCACCCTTCAATGATATGACTCCCTCGGGGTGAGGGGGCCAGGCACTCGTTTAGCTCTATGACGAGGGGTGTGAGGGCCGGGCATACCTTCAGTGCCATGGACAGGGGTGTGACGGCCGGGCACCGCTTCAGTGCCATGACCCGGGGTGTGAGGGCCGGGCACCCCTTCAGTGACATGACCCAGGGCGTCAGGGCCAATGCGTGGCCTAG
>NW_024730662.1:0-13442 GCF_018991925.1 Homarus americanus
CCCTCGGTGGTAACAGAAAAACAACAATAACAGACCCTCAGTAGTAACAGACACCCAACAATAACAGACCTGCAGTAGTAACAGACACGCAACAATAACAGACCTGCAATAGTAACAGACACGCAACAATAACAGACCCTCAGTAGCAACAGACAATCAACTATAACAGACCTGCAGAAGTAACAGATAAACAACAATAACAGACCCTAAATAGTAACAGACAAGCAACTATAACAGACCTGCAGTAGTAACAGACAGGAAACAATAACAGACCTGCAATAGTAACAGACACGCAACAATAACAGACCCTCAGTAGTAACAGATACGCAACAATAACAGACCCTCAGTAGTAACAGACAAACAACGATAACAGACCCTCAGTAGTAACAGATATGCAACAATAACAGACCCTCAGTAGTAACAGACAAACAACAATAACAGACCCTCAGTAGTAACATACAAACAAAAATAACAGACCCTCAGTAGTAACAAACAAACAACAATAACAGACCCTCATTAGTAACAGACGATAACAGACCCTCAGTAGTAACAGACAAACAACAATAACAGACCCTCAGTAGTAACAGACAAGTAACAATAACAGACCCTCAGTAGTAATAGACACGCAACAATAACAGACCCTCAGTAGTAACAGACACACAACAATAACAGACCCTCAGTAGTAACGGACAAACAACAATAACAGACCCTTAGTAGTAACAGACAAACAACAATAACAGACCCTCAGTAGTAACAGACAAGTAACAATAACAGACCCTCAGTAGTAACAGACAAACAACAATAACAGACCCTCAGTAGTAACAGACACGCAACAATAACAGACCGTCAGTAGTAACAGACACGCAACAATAACAGAAACACAGTAGTAACAGACAAGAACAATAAAAGACCCTCAATAGTAACAGACAAACAACAATAACAGACCCTCAGTAGTAACAGACACGCAACAATAACAGACGTGCAGTAGTAACAGACACACAACAATAACAGACCCTCAGTAAAAAGTAACAGACACGCAACAATAACAGACCCTCAGTATTAACAGACAAACAACAATAGCAGACCCTCAGTAATGGCACAGACAAACAACAATAACAGACCCTCAAGTAATAACAGACACACAATAATAACAGACCTCAGTAGTAGCCAGACAAACAACAATAACAGATATAGTAGCGCAGACAAACAACAATTATGGACCCTCAATGGTAACAGACAAATAACAATAACAGACCCTCCAGTAGTAACGGACAAACAACAATAACCAGACCACATCAGTAAGTATCGAACAACAATAACAGACCCTCAGTGGTAACAGAGAAACAAACAATAAAAGCCCCACAGTAGTAACAGTCAACAACAATATATGGACCCTCCCGAAGTAGTAA
Organism: Homarus americanus; assembly: GCF_018991925.1. Taxonomy (NCBI): domain Eukaryota; kingdom Metazoa; phylum Arthropoda; class Malacostraca; order Decapoda; family Nephropidae; genus Homarus; species Homarus americanus. The sequence continues at coordinate 1,410 of NW_024730662.1, forward strand.
CAGACAAACAACAATAACAGACCCTCAGTAGTAACAGACAAACAACAATTACAGACCCTCAGTAGTAACAGACAAGTAACAATAACAGACCCTCAGTAGTAACAGACAAACAACAAAAACAGACCCTCAGTAGTAACAGACACGCAACAATAACAGACCCTCAGTAGTAACAGAGAAACAACAATAACAGCCCCACAGTAGTAACAGTCAACAACAATAACAGACCCTCAGTAGTAACAGACAAACAACAATAACAGACCCTCAGGAGTAGCAGACACGCAGCAATAACAGACCTGCAGTAGTAACAGATAGGAAACAATAACAGACCTGCAGAAGTAACAGATAGGAAACAATAACAGACCTGCAGTAGTAACAGACACGCAACAATAAGAGACCTGCAGTAGTAACAGATAGGAAACAATAACAGAACCTGCAGTAGTAACAGACATGCAACAATAACAGACTTTCAGTAGTAGCAGACACGCAACAATAACAGACCTGCAGTAGTAACAGACACGCAACAATAACAGACTTTCAGTAGTAACAGATAGGAAACAATAACAGACCTGCAGTAGTAACAGACACGCAACAATAACAGACCTGCAGAAGTAACAGATAGGAAACAATAACAGGCCTGCAGTAGTAACAGACACGCAACAATAACAGACTTTCAGTAGTAACAGACACGCAACAATAACAGACCTGCAATAGTAACAGATAGGAAACAATAACAGACCTGCAGAAGTAACAGATAGGAAACAATAACAGACCTGCAGTAGTAACAGACACGCTACAATAACAGACCTGCAGAAGTAACAGATAGGAAACAATAACAGACCTACAGTAGTAACAGACACGCAACAATAAGAGACCTGCAGTAGTAACAGATAGGAAACAATAACAGACCTGCAATAGTAACAGACACGCAACAATTACAGACCTGCAGAAGTAACAGATAGGAAACAATAACAGACCTGCAGTAGTAACAGACACGCAATAATAACAGACCTGCAGAAGTAACAGATAGGAAACAATAACAGACCTGCAGTAGTAACAGACACCCAACAATAACAGACCCTCAATAGTAACAGACACGCAACAATAACAGACCCTCAGTAGTAACAGACAAACAACAATAACAGACCTTCAGTAGTAACAGACAAGTAACAATAACAGACCCTCAGTAGTAACAGACAAACAACAATAACAGACCCTCAGGAGTAACAGACACGCAGCAATAACAGACCTGCAGTAGTAGCAGACACGCAACAATAACAGACCTGCAATAGTAACAGATAGGAAACAATAACAGACCTGCAATAGTAGCAGACACGCAACAATAACAGACCTGCAGAACTAACAGATAGGAAACAATAACAGACCTGCAGTAGTAACAGCCAAACAACAATAACAGACCCTCAGTAGTAACAGACAAACAACAATAACAGACCCTCAGTAGCAACAGACAATCAACTATAACAGACCTGCAGAAGTAACAGAAAACAACAATAACAGACCCTCAGTAGTAACAGATGTAATAATAACAGACCCTCAGCCAACAGACAAGCAACTATAAGCAGACCTGCATTAGTAACAGACAGAAACAAAAACAGATATACGCAATAATGTAGACACGCATAACTATAACAGACCCTCAGTAGTAACAGATAAACAACAATAACAGACCCTCAATAGTAACAGACAAGCAACTATAACAGACCTGCATTAGTAACAGACAGGAAACAATAACAGACCTGCAATAGTAACAGACACGCAACAATAACAGACCCTCAGTAGTAACAGACAAACAACAATAACAGACCCTCAGTAGTAACAGACAAACAACAATAACAGACCCTCAGTAGTAACAGACAAGCAACGATAACAGACCTGCAGTAGTAACAGACAAGCAACTATAACAGACCCTCACTAGTAACAGACAAGCAACGATAACAGACCCTCAGTAGTAACAGGCAAACAACAATAACAGACCCTCAGTAGTAACAGAAACGCAACAATAACAGACCCTCAGTATTAAAAGAAACGCAACAATAACAGATCCTCAGTAGTAACAGACAAACAACAATAACAGACCCTCAGTAGTATCAGACACGCAACAATAATAGACACACAGTAGTAACTGACAAACAACAATAACAGACCATCAGTAGTAACAGACAAGCAACTAAACAGACCTGCAGTAGTAACAGACAAACAACAATAACAGACTCTCAGTAGTAACAAACGCACAACAATAACAGACGCACAGTAATAACAGACAAACAACAATATAGACCCTCAGTAGTAACAGACACGCAACAATAACAGACCCTCCAGTAGTAACGGAATAAACAACAACGCCAGACCTCAGTAGTAACAAACCAAGCAACAATATCAGACCCTCATTAGTAACAGACAAACAACAATATAGACCCTCAGTAGTAACAGACAATCAACAATAACAGACCCTCAGTAGTAACAAACAATCAACAATAACAGACCCTCAGTAGTAACAGAAAAACAACTATAACAGACCCTCAGTAGTAACAGACAATCAACAATAACAGACCCTCAGTAGTAACAAACAAACAACAATAACAGGCCCTCAGTAGTAACAAACACGCAACAATAACAGACGCACAGTAGTAACAGACAAACAACAATAACAGACCCTCAGTAGTAACAGACAAACAACAATAACAGACCCTCAATGGCCTTGACAAACAACAATAACAGACCCTCTGTTAGTAACAAACAAACAACAATAACAGACCCACAGTAGTAACAGACAAACAACAATAACAGACCCACAGTAGTAACAAACACGCAACAATAACAGACCCTCAGTAGTAACAGACAAACAACAATAACAGACCCTCAGTAGTAACAGAAAAACAACTATAACAGACCCTCATTAGTAACAGACAAACAACAATAACAGACCCTCAGTAGTAACAGACAATCAACAATAACAGACCCACAGTAGTAACAAACACGCAACAATAACAGACCCTCAGTAGTAACAGACAAACAACAATAACAGACCCTCAGTAGTAACACAGAAAACAACTATAATAACACCTCATTAGTGCCTGGTATGCAACACACAGACCCTCAGTAGTAACAGACAATCAACAATAACAGACCCTAGTAAATAAACATGCAACAATAACAGACCCCTCAGGGGAAAATACCACAGACAAACAACAATAACAGACCCTCAGTAGTAACAGACAAGCAACAATAACAGACCCTCAGTAGTAACAGACAAACAACAATAACAGACCCTCAGTAGTAACAGACACGCAACAATAACAGACCTGCAGTAGTAACAGACAAACAACAATAACAGACCCTCAATAGTAACAGACAAGCAACAATAACACACCCTCAGTAGTAACAGACACGCAACAATAACAGACGCTCAGTAGTAACAGACAAACAACAATAACAGACCTGCAGTAGTAACAGACAAGCAAAAATAACAGACCCTCAGTAGTAACAGACACGCAACAATAACAGACACACAGTAGTAACAGACAAACAACAATAACAGACCCTCAGTAGTAACAGAAAAACAACTATAACAGACCCTCATTAGTAACAGACAAACAACAATATCAGACCCTCAGTCGTAACAGACAATCAACAATAACAGACCCTCAGTAGTAACAAACAAACAACAATAACAGGCCCTCAGTAGTAACAAACACGCAACAATAACAGACGCACAGTAGTAACAGACAAACAACAATAACAGACCCTCAGTAGTAACAGAGAAACAACAATAACAGACCCTCAGTAGTAACAGACAAGCAACAATAACAGACCCTCAGTAGTAACAGACAAGCAACAATAACAGACCCTCAATAGTAACAGACACGCAACAATAACAGACCCCCAGTAGTAACAGACACGCAACAATAACAGACACACAGTAGTAACAGACAAACAACAATAACAGACAAACAACGATAACAGACCCTCCCTCAGTAGTAACAGACAAACAACAATAACAGACCCTCTGTAGTAACAGACAAACTACAATAACAGACCCACAGTAGTAACAGACAACAACAATAACAGACCCTCAATAGTAACAGACAAACAACAATAACAGACCCTCATTAGTAACAGACACGCAACAATAACAGACCCTCATTAGTAACAGACACGCAACAATAACAGACCTGCAGTAGTAACAGACACGCAACAATAACAGACCTGCAGTAGTAACAAACACGCAACAAAAACAGACTCTCAGTAGTAACAGACACGCAACAATAACAGACCCTCAGTAGTAACAGACAAACAACAATAACAGACCCTCATTTGTAACAGACAAGCAACAATGACAGACCTACAGTAGTAACAGACAAACAACAATAACAGACCGTCAGTAGTAACAGACACGCAACAATAACAGACCTGCAGTAGTAAAGTACAAACAACAATAACAGACCCTCAGTAGTAACAGACAAACAACAATTACAGACCCTCAGTAGTAACAGACAAACAAATAACATTGTAATCTCAGTAACAGACAAACAACAGACTGTGAAAATAACACGTAACAATAAACAGACCCTCAGTAGTAAAGAAACTCAACAATAACAGACCCTCAGTAGTAACAGACAAACAACAATAAAGACCCTCAGTAATAACAGACAAACAACAATAACAGACCCTCAATAGTAAGAGACAAACAACAATAACAGACCCTCAGTAGTAACAGACAACAACAATAACAGACCCTCAATAGTAAGAGACAAACAACAATAACAGACCCTCATTAGTAACAGACAACAACAATAACAGACCCTCAGTAGTAACAGACACGCAACAATAACAGACCTGCAGTAGTAACAAACACGCAACAATAGCAGACTCTCAGTAGTAGCAGACACGCAACAATAACAGACCTGCAGTAGTAACAAACACGTAACAATAGCAGACTCTCAGTAGTAGCAGACAAACAACAATAACAGACCCTCATTAGTAACAGACACGCAACAATAACAGACCCTCAGTAGTAACAGACACGCAACAATAACAGACCTGCAGTAGTAACAAACACGCAACAATAACAGACCTGCAGTAGTAACAAACACGTAACAATAGCAGACTCTCAGTAGTAGCAGACAAGCAACAATAACAGACCTGCAGTAGTAACAAACACGCAACAATAACAGACCTGCAGTAGTAACAAACACGCAACAATAACAGACTCTCAGTAGTAGCAGACACGCAACAATAACAGACCTACAGTAGTAACTAACACGCAACAATAGCAGACTCTCAGTAGTAGCAGACAAACAATAATAACAGACCCTCAGTAGTAACAGACACGCAACAATAACAGGCCCTCAGTAGTAACAGACAACAACAATAACAGACCCTTAGTAGTAACAGACAAACAACAATAACAGACCCACAGTAGTAACAGACAAACAACAATAACAGACCTGCAGCGTAACAGACAAACAACAACAGACCCTCAGTAGTAACAGACAAACAACCTGTGAACCCTCATTAGTAACAGACAAACAAACAATATCAGACCCTCAGTAGTAACAGACAAACAAAAATAACAGACCCTCAGTAGTAACAGACAAACAACAATAACAGACCCTCATTAGTAACAGACAAACAACAATAACAGACTCTCAGTAGTAACAGACAAACAACAATAACAGACCCTCAATAGTAACAAACACGCAACAATAACAGACCCTCAGTAGTTACAGACAAACAACAATAACAGACCCACAGTAGTAACAGACAAAAAACAATAACAGACCTGCAGTAGTAACAGACAAACAACAATAACAGACCCTCAGTAGTAACAGACAAACAACAATAACAGACCCTCAGTAGTAACAGACAATCAACAATAATAGACCCTCAGTAGTAACAGACACGCAACAATAACAGACCTGCAGAAGGAACAGACACGCAACAATAAGAGACCTGCAGTAGTAACAGACAAACAACAATAACAGACCCTCAGTAGTAACAGACATGCAACAATAACAGACCCTCAGTAGTAACAGACAAACAACAATAACAGACCCTCAGTAGTAACAGCCACGCAACAATAACAGACCCTCAGTAGCAACAGACAATCAACTATAACAGACCTGCAGTAGTAACAGACAGGAAACAATAACAGACCTGCAATAGTAACAGACAGGAAACAATAACAGACCTGCAATAGTAACAGACACGCAACAATAACAGACCCTCAATAGTAAGAGACAAGCAACTATAACAGACCTGCAGTAGTAACAGACAGGAAACAATAACAGACCTGCAATAGTAACAGACACGCAACAATAACAGACCCTCAGTAGTAACAGCCACGCAACAATAAGAGACCTGCAATAGTAACAGACACGCAACAATAACAGACCTGCAGTAGTAACAGCCACGCAACAATAACAGACCCTCAGTAGCAACAGACAAGCAACTATAACAGACCTGCAATAGTAACAGCCACGCAACAATAACAGACCCTCAATAGTAACAGACACGCAACAATAAGAGACCTGCAGTAGTAACAGACAGGAAACAATATCAGACCTGCAATAGTAACAGCCACGCAACAATAACAGACCCTCAGTAGCAACAGCCACGCAAATATAAGAGACCTGCAGTAGTAACAGACACGCAACAATAACAGACCTGTAGTAGTAACAGCCACGCAACAATAACAGACCCTCAGTAGCAACAGACAATCAACTATAACAGACCTGCAGTAGTAACAGACAGGAAACAATAACAGACCTGCAGTAGTAACAGACACGCAACAATAACAGACCCTCAGTAGTAACAGGGTACGCAACAATAGCAGACCCTCGGTGGCCAACAGACCAAGCAACGATAACAGACCCTCGAGTAGTAACAGACAAACAGCAATAACAGACCCTCAGTAGTAACAGACAAACAACAATAACAGACACTCAGTAGTAACAGACAAACAACAATAACAGACCCTCAGTAGTAACAGAAAAATAACAATAACAGACCCTCAGTAGTAACAGAAAAACAACAATAACAGACCCTCAGTAGTAACAGACAAACAACAATAACAGACCCTCAGTAGTAACAGACAAACAACAATAACAGACACTCAGTAGTAACAGACAAACAACAATAACAGACCCCACAGTAGTAACAGACAACAACAATAACAGACCCTCAGTAGTAAGAGACAAACAACGATAACAGACCCTCATTAGTAACAGACAAACAACAATAACAGACCCTCAGTACTAACAGACAAGCAACGATAACAGACCCTCAGTAGTAACAGACAAACAACAATAACAGACCCTCAGTAGTAACAGACGCGCAGCAATAACAGACACACAGTAGTAACAGACAAACAACAATAACAGACCTGCAGTAGTAACAGACAAACAACGATAACAGGCCCTCAGGAGTAACAGACAAACAACAATAACAGACCCTCAGTAGTAACAGACAAACAACGATAACAGACCCTCAGTAGTAACAGACAAACAACAATAACAGACCCTCAGTAGTAACAGACAAGCAACAATAACAGACCCTCAGTAGTAACAGACAAGCAACAATGACAGACACACAGTAGTAACAGACAAACAACAATAACAGACCCTCAGTAGTAACAGACAAACAACAATAACAGACCCTCAGTAGTAAGAGACAAGTAACAATAACAGACCCTCAGTAGTAACAGACACGCAACAATAACAGACCCTCAGTAGTAACAGACAAACAACAATAACAGACCCTCAGTAGTAACAGATAAGTAACACTAACAGACCCTCAGTAGTAACAGACACGCAACAATAACAGATCCTCAGTAGTAACAGACACGCAACAATAACAGACCTGCAGTAGTAACAGACACGCAACAATATCAGACCTGCAGTAGTAACAGACAAGCAACAATAACAGTCCCTCATTTGTAACAGACAAGCAACAATGACAGACCTACAGTAGTAACAGACAAACATCAATAACAGACCGTCAGTAGTAACAGACACGCAACAATAACATACCTGCAGTAGTAACAGACAAACAACAATAACAGACCCTCAGTAGTAACAGACACGTAACAATAACAGACACACAGTAGTAACAGACAAACAACAATAACAGACCGTTAGTAGTAACAGACAAACAACGATAACAGACCCTCAGTAGTAACAGACCGAAGCAGCGAAACGGACCCTCGAGTATTGAACAGACCAGGCAACAATAACGGACCCTCGGTGGTAACGGACAAACAACAATAACGGATATCGGTGGTAACAGACAAACAACAATAACAGACCCTCGGTAGTAACGAGACAAACAACAATAACAGACCATCAGTGGTAACAGAAAAACAGCAATAAACGAGACCCTCGGTAAAGTAACAGACAAACAACAATAACAGACCCTCAGTAGTAACAGACAAACAACAATAACAGACCCACAGTAGTAACAGACAACAACAATAACAGACTCTCAGTAGTAAGAGACAAACAACGATAACAGACCCTCATTAGTAAGAGACAAACAACAATAACAGACCCTCAGTAGTAACAGACAAGCAACAATAACAGACCCTCAGTAGTAACAGACACGCAACAATAGCAGACCCTCAGTAGTAACAGACACGCAGCAATAACAGACACACAGTAGTAACAGACAAACAACAATAACAGACCTGCAGTAACAGACAAACAACGATAACAACAGGCCCTCAGGGTAACAGACAAACAACAATAACAAAGACCCTCGATAGTAACAGACAAACAACGATAACAACAGACCCTCGAAGTAGTAACAGACAAACAACAATAACAGACCCTCAGTAGTAACAGACAAAGCAACAATAACAGACCCTCAGTAGTAACAGACAAGCAACAATGACAGACACACAGTAGTAACAGACAAACAACAATAACAGACCCTCAGTAGTAACAGACAAACAACAATAACAGACCCTCAGTAGAAAGAGACAAGTAACAATAACAGACCCTCAGTAGTAACAGACACGCAACAATAACAGACCCTTAGTAGTAACAGACAAACAACAATAACAGACCCTCAGTAGTAACAGATAAGTAACACTAGCAGACCCTCAGTAGTAACAGACACGCAACAATAACAGATCCCCAGTAGTAACAGACACGCAACAATAACAGACCTGCAGTAGTAACAGACACGCAACAATATCAGACCTGCAGTAGTAACAGACAAGCAACAATAACAGTCCCTCATTTGTAACAGACAAGCAACAATGACAGACCTACAGTAGTAACAGACAAACATCAATAACAGACCGTCAGTAGTAACAGACACGCAACAATAACATACCTGCAGTAGTAACAGACAAACAACAATAACAGACCCTCAGTAGTAACAGACACGTAACAATAACAGACACACAGTAGTAACAGACAAACAACAATAACAGACCGTTAGTAGTAACAGACAAACAACGATAACAGACCCTCAGTAGTAACAGACAAGCAACGAAAACAGACCCTCAGTAGTAACAGACAAACAACAATAACAGACCCTCAGTAGTAACAGACAAACAACAATAACAGACCCTCAGTAGTAACAGACAAAACAACAATAACAGACCCTCGAGTAGTAACGAAGACAAACAACAATAACAGACCCTCAGTAGTAACAGAAAAAACAACAATAACGCACCCTCAGTAATGGCGCAGACAAACAACAATAACAGACCCTCAGTAGTAACAGACAAACAACAATAACAGACCCTCAGTAGTAACAGACAAACAACAATAACAGACCCACAGTAGTAACGAAGACAAACAACAATAACAGACCCTCAGTAGTAACAGACAAACAACAATAACAGACCCTCAGTAGTAACAGACAAACAACAATAACAGACCCTCAGTAGTAACAGACACGCAACAATAACAGACCCGCAGTAGTAACAGACACGCAACAATAACAGACCCTCAGTAGTAACAGACACGCAGCAATAACAGACACACAGTAGTAACAGACAAACGACAATAACAGACCTGCAGTAGTAACAGACAAACAACGATAACAGGCCCTCAGGAGTAACAGACAAACAACAATAACAGAACCTCAGTAGTAACAGACAAACAACGATAACAGACCCTCGAAGTAGTAACAGACAAACAACAATAACAGACCCTCAGTAGTAACAGACCAAGCAACAATAACAGACCCTCCAGTAATAACAGACAAGCAACAACAGCAGACACACAGTAGTAACAGACAAACAACAATAACAGACCCTCAGTAATGACAGACACGCAACAATAACATACCTGCAGTAGTAACAGACACGCAACAATAACAGACACACAGTAGTAACAGACAAACAACAATAACAGACCCTCAGTAGTAACCGACAAACAACAATAACAGACCCTTAGTAGTAAGAGACAAGTAACAATAACAGACCCTCAGTAGTAACAGACACGCAACAATAACAGATCCTCAGTAGTAACAGACACGCAACAATAACAGACCTGCAGTAATGACAGACACGCAACAATATCAGACCTGCAGTAGTAACAGACAAGCAACAATAACAGTCCCTCAAAGTTAACAGACAAGCAACAATGACAGACCTACAGTAGTAACAGACAAACAGCAATAACAGACCGTCAGTAGTAACAGACACGCAACAATAACATACCTACAGTAGTAACAGACAAACAACAATAACAGACTCTCAGTAGTAACAGACACGCAACAATAACAGACCCTCAGTAGTAACAGACAAACAACAATAACAGACCCTCAGTAGTAACAGACAAACAACGATAACAGACCCTCAGTAGTAACAGACAAGCAACGAAAACAGACCCTCAGTAGTAACAGACAAACAACAATAACAGACCCTCAGTAGTAACAGACAAACAACAATAACAGACCCTCATTAGTAACAGACAAACAACAATACCAGACCCACAGTAGTAACAGACAAACAGCAATAATAGACATGCAGTAGTAACAGACAAACAACAATAACAGACCCTCAGTAGTAACAAACACGCAACAATAACAGACTCTCAGTAGTAGCAGACACGCAACAATAACAGACCTGCAGTAGTAACAGATAGGAAACAATAACAGACCTGCAATAGTAACAGACACGCAACAATAAGAGACCTACAGAAGAAACAGACACGCAACAATAACAGACCTGCAATAGTAACAGACACCCAACAATAAGAGACTTGCAGAAGAAACAGACACGCAACAATAACAGACCTGCAATAGTAACAGACACGCAACAATAACAGACCTGCAATAGTAACAGACACGCAACAATAAGAGACCTGCAGTAGTAACAGACAGGAATCAATAACAGACCTGCAGTAGTAAGAGACACGCAATAATAACAGACCCTCAGTAGTAACAGATACGCAACAATAACAGACCCTCAGTAGTAACAGATACGCAACGATAACAGACCCTCAGTATTAACAGAAAAACAACAATAACAGACCCTCATTAGTATCAGACACGCAACAATAACAGACCCTCAGTAGTAAAAGATTCGCAACAATAACAGACCCTCAGTAGTAACAGACACGCAACGATAACAGCCCCACAGTAGTAACAGACAAACAACAATGACAGACCCTCAGTAGTAACAGACAAACAACAATACCAGACATGAAGTAGTAACAGACAAACAACAATAACAGACATGCAGTAGTAACAGACAAACAACAATAACAGACCCTCTGTAGTAACAAACACGCAACAATAACAGACTTTCAGTAGTAGCAAACACGCAACAATAACAAACCTGCAGTAGTAACAAACACGCAACAATAACAGACTCTCAGTAGTAGCAGACACGCAACAATAACAGACCTGCAGTAGTAACAGATAGGAAACAATAACAGACCTGCAATAGTAACAGACACGCAACAATAAGAGACCTGCAGTAGTAACAGACAGGAAACAATAACAGACCTGCAATAGTAACAGACACGCAACAATAAGAGACTTTCAGAAGAAACA
>NW_024730663.1:0-1537 GCF_018991925.1 Homarus americanus
TGACACTCCCAGATACACCTCTGACACTCCCAAGTACACCTCTGACACTCCCAGGTACACCTCTGACACTTCCAGGTACATCACTGACACTCCCTGGAACACCCCTGACACTCCCAGGTACACCTCTGATACTCCCAGGTACACCCCAGAAACTCCCATGTACACTTCTCACACTCCTAGGTACACCTCTCTCACTCCTAGGTACTCCTCTGTCACTCCCTGATACACCTTTAACACTCCCAGGTACACCGCTGACACTCCCAGGTACACCCCAGACACTACCAGGTACACTTCTCACACTCCTAGGTACACCTCTCTCACTCCTAGGTACTCCTCTGTGACTCTCTGATACACCTCTAACACTCCCAGGTCCTCTGCTGACACTCCCAGGTACACCGCTGACACTGACAGGTACACCTCACACACTGCCAGGTACACCTCAGACACTGCGAGGTACACCTCAGACACTCCCAGGTACACCTCAGACACTCCAAGGTGCTCCTCTCAAACTCCCAAGTGCACCTCTGATACTCCCATGCACACCTCAGACACTCCCAGGTACACCGCTGACACTCCCAGGTACACCTCTGACACTCCCAAGTACACCTCCGACACTCCCAGATACACCTCCGACACTCCCAGGCACACCTCCGACACTCCCAGGTACACTTTTCACGCTCCCAGGTACACCTCCGACACTCCCAGGTACAACTCCGACACTCCCTGGTATACCTCCGATACTCCTAGGTAACCCTCTGATACTCCCAGGTACACCTCTGACACTCCTAGGTATTCCTCTGACACTCCCTAGTACACCTCTGACACTCCCAGGTACATCTCAGACACTCCCCCTTACACCTCGGACACTCCCAGGTACACTGCTCCAGGTGCACCCCCATTTCAGGTACCTCAAACCACTCCAGTGTCCCCTCTGGCCTCTCTGTCTGTGCTCCACACACCTCTGACCCATTTGTCGCCTCCCAGGCCTCCTCAGCCTCTGGTGCTCCACTGACATTCTAGGCCACCACTGACCTCCCAGGTACGTCCAGCACTCCCAGATACACCTCAGCATCTGAGTGCCTCAGCCTCCAGGTGCCTGGCTCTGACCTCCAGGTGCTCCCCCACTGGCCTCCACTGGTACCTAGCTCCCACCTCTGACACTCCTAAAATTACTCTCTGTCACTCCCTGATACACCTCTAACACTCCCAGGTACACCGCTGACACTCCCAGGTACACCGCTGACACAGCCAGGTACACCTCAGACACTGCCAGGTACACCTCTGACACTGCCAGGTACTCCACTGACATACCCTGGTACACCTCTGACACTCCCAGATAAACGTCCGACACTCCCAGATACACCTTTGACACTCCCTGGTACATCTCTGACACTCCCAGGTACACCTCTGACACTGCCAGGTACACCTCTGACAATCCCAGGTACTCCTGTGACACTCCCATGTACTCCTCTGACACTCCTAGGTATTCCTCTGACACTCCCTGGTACACCTCTGACGCTCCCAGGTACACCTCAGA
>NW_024730664.1:0-83447 GCF_018991925.1 Homarus americanus
CGTCCGTCGTTCCACGGGCGGATTGGCGCTTTCGATAGACTGGCTTAATAGAGCTCCTGTAGACGGGTGGGTAGGTGGGTGTTTGGATGGGGTGGGGGTTGGGTTTCAGTGGGTGGGTTGGTTGGGTGGGTGGGTTGGGTGGGGGTCCGATTTATATGTCCAATAAGAGTTATATACGACACGTCCAGGTCCAGCGTGATCTACCATCCATCTCTATCACCAACACTATCACCACCATCACTACTATCACCACCTCTAACTACTACTACCACCACCACCATCATCATCATCATCATCATCACCACCACCAAGTACCATTACCACTACCACCACCAACCAAAAACAACAACGATGACGACAAAGCAAACAGTAACAACAACAAACAACAACAATAACAATAAATACAATAAACAACAACAAACTAAACAATAACTACAGCAAACAAGAATAATATCAATAACTAACAACAACAATAACAACCACCATCCATCACTAATTTATAATCCACCAACCCCTCACCACCAAACAACCACCACCACTACAACCACCAACCAACCACCAACCACTACCAACACCACCAACCAACCAGCACCACCAACCAACCAGCACCAACCAACCCCTTACCAGCACCACTACCACCACCAACCAACCACCACCACCAGCACCCACCGTCGCCCAGCACCACCAACCAGCCAGCACCAACCAGCATACCACCACCACTACCAACACCACCAACCAACCAGCACCACCAACCAACCAGCACCAACCAACCCCTTACCAGCACCACTACCACCACCAACCAACCACCAACCAACCACCCAACGTACCTTATACACGCACTAATTAGAAGTCCTAAAGGTGTAATATTTTCAGTATGCAAAAACTTTTCCAAGTGAAGCGAAGGAGAAAGTTTATAACTCTAATTAATATATCAAATTATTGGGCAGGACACGGCAGGAGGAGCCGAGACAGACAGACAGACAGACAGAGAGGCAAACAGAGAGAGACAGAGAGAGACAGACAGACAGACAGAGAGACAAAGAGAGACAGACAGACAGACAGAGAGACAAAGAGAGACAGACAGACAGACAGAGACACACAGACAGACAGACAGAGACAGAGAGAGACAGAGACACACACACACACAGACAGACAGACAGACAGACAGACAGAGAGACAGACAGACGCCCTGGACACCCTGACTTGGAGGAGGAGGAACCCGACTTGTCTAGTCATTAGCATAAGCGTCTGGCGTGCCGGAGACATCACAAGTGCCGCCGACTGTATCAGGATGGTAATACTCAGATCATCCCGCCGTGTGTAAAGTGTCCTGCAGCAGCGGTGGGGTGGCCAGAGGTGAGAGGAGGAGGGGATGGCCAGGGATAGGTGGAGGGTGAGGAAGGGGTGGGTGGAGGGTGAGGAGGGGATGGCCAGGGGTGGGTGGAGGGTTACAGGGGATGGCCAGGGAAGAGACGGTGGAGGATGATGGGGAGGACCCAGGGAAAGGGGAGGTGGGGCAGGAACAGTCAGGGTGATGGGAGGAGGGGAAGAAGGAGGAGGAGCAGGAGAGAAAACCAGAGGAGGGAGGAGGAGGAGTAGTAGTAGTCAGGGTGATGGAAGGAGGGGAGGGAGAGCGGATTAATATAGGTTTGAAGGAGAGAGAGAGAGAGAGAGAGAGCATGAATATTTACATGTGTGCGAATGAGACAAAAACAAATAAGAATGAAAAATGAACAACGTGTGTGCGTGCGCGGGCGTTCTTATATATATTTTTATAATTATATTCTCAAAAAGGTGGAAATACTTAAGACTGGAGGACACATTTGTTGCGGGCTGACAGGTGAGGGAGGAGAGGGACGACAGGTGAGAGGGGGAGAGGGATGCCAGGTAAGAGGAGAGGGACAACAGGTGAGGGGAGGTGACGGGTGAGAGGATGGAAGGAACATCTCGACTATCCACGTATCCTCTCAATCCCTCAAGGAACAACAACAACTCCCCTAGGCTGACCTGACCCTCAAGGTATTACATGGGCCAAGGGGGGAATATTAAACCCAAGCGCTGAGACGTCTGGTGTTTGAGAGACGAATAATGAGATGGTTACCGTGAGAGATCCAAGTGTTACCGGCAAGGGTTTAGGGAGAGAGATAGAGAAAGGAAGAGAGACAGAGAGAGAGAGACAGGAGAGATGAGAAGATCCACATTGGGTGAGAAAAGTTGTCGCCCAGCCGCAGCACAGAGAGACGCAAAACGAGGAGGTGGAGGGAGAGACAATGAGGCTTTATCTCTTACATTAGGGAAAAGCCGATCTGCGGGACATTAATCTTTCCAGCTCCCCGGACACCAATGACACTCTAGTTCACTAATGGTCGCTGCTCCTGTAATGGCCAAAACTTATCTCTTGGTCCGCTACTGCACCCTGCGTCTCTTGTACCCCCCCCCCCCCTTGCTGTTGTTGCTGGTGGCTCTGCTGCTCTCTTTTGGTGGTGCTGTTAGTGGTGCTGTTGGTGGTGCTGTTAGTAGTGGTGGGGATGGTGGTGCTGCCGTTGCTTCTGCTGCTTGCTGTAAGGGTTAAAACTCACTCGGCAGTTCGCTGTCATTGGTCTCCCTCCAGCTGTTTATGCCGTGGGTTTTTCGCGGTTTGTTTTTACTGTTGTTCCCTTTGTTGGTGTCGTTCTTTGCTGCTGCTGCTGTGTTCATACGACTGCTGCTGTGCTGCTGCTGTGCTGCTGCTGTGCTCTGGCGACTGCTGCTGCGACTGTTGGTGCTATTCGCCTCTCCTTTAATGGGCAAAAGTTATCTCTTCGCCAGCTATCAGGACGACTGTTTTGTGTCTCAGTCACTGCAGTTTCTGATGCTGCTGGCTGTTCTCTCTCTCTCTCTCTCTCTCTCTCTCTCTCTCTCTCTCTCTCTCCCTCTCTCTCTCTCTCTCTCTCTCTCTCTCTCATTTACGCGTCCTTCCTTCCTCTACATCTTCCCATCCTCCCTCTTTCCCTCCTTCCTCCTATCTCCCTCTTTTCTCCTCTTCCTACCATTCCCCTATCTCCTTTTCTGCCTCTTCCCTTACTCCTTTCATTCCTTTCACTTACCCATCCTCCTCCCTCTTTCTTGTTTGTCCTCTCTCTCTCTCTCTCTCTCTCTCTCTCTCTCTCTCTCTCTCTCTCTCTCTCTCTTTCTCTCTCTCTCCCTCCCTCTCCCTCCCTCCCTCCTCTCTCTCTCTCTCTCTCTCTCTCTCTCTCTCTCTCTCTCTCCTCTCTCTCTCTCTCTCTCTCTCTCTCTCTCTCTCTCTCTCTCTCTCTCTCTCTCTCTCTCTCTCTCCTCCCTCCCTCCCTCCCTCTCTCCCTCCTCTCCTCCCTCCCTCTCTCTCTCTCTCTCTCTCTCTCTCTCTCTCTCTCTCTCTCTCTCTCTCTCTCTCTCTCTCTCTCTCTCTCTCTCTCCCTTCCTCCCTCTCTCTCTCTCTCTCTCTCTCTCTCTCTCTCTCTCTCTCTCTCTCTCTCTCTCTCTCTCTCTGGCGTGGCAATCAGTAACACCTCAAAAGTGGTCACGAAAATTCTAATCACTCGCCTCTCGCTCCTCTTAACACTTCTCACTCTCCCTCTTACACCTCCCTCAGTCTTCGCTTCTCACTTAGACCTCGTGTTTCCTCAACCTTTCTTCAATTACGTTCGTTCCTTCCTTCCTTCTTTCCTCCCTCCCTCATTCCCTTTCATCCTTCCCCTTCTCCACCTCACTTCCTGTTCCTTCTTCCCCCTTTCTCCTTACCAGCTGCCACTGTCTCCCTTACTCCCTCCCCTACCCTTCCTCCCACACTCCTCTTCTTTTCCTTCTTCTTCTCTTCTTCATCTTCCTCCTCCTCCTCTCACTTCCCTCCCATACCTTCTTCTGCTCCCCCCTGCCCCCTCCCTGTGGTTCCTCAAGAGTAATTGGTACTGGGACAGACACTGGGCAGAACCATGTTTGCTTAAACACACGGAAACAAGAAATGGGTGAAGTTAATTACTGTTAAATCCGGTTACAGGTTTTAACTTTACCTGAATAGTAATCTTTGTTAAGTGAGTGTTTGAAGGGGGGACGAGGGTGTGGGTGGGTGGGTGGGTGTGGGAGGAAGGGGGAGCGGCGTGGGCGTGATGTTGGGGGTAAAATGAAGATGGTGATGGGTTGTGGTGACGGAGGAGGTGTTCCTAGTAGTGATGAGGAAGAAATGTGGTTGTTTGTGGTATAGTAACGAGGAGGGAAAGGTGTTTGTAGTGGTGATGGAGAGGGATGAGAGTGTTGGTGGTGATGGTGATGGTTGGAGGTGATGGTGGTGGTGATGGTTGGAGGTGGTTAATGAGGTTGTGGTGGATGGTGTTAGTGGTAGTTAATGTTACGGGATTAAGGAAGGAAGGAAGGAATTGGTGGTGGGATTGGTGTCTGGTGCTAGAGGAAGAGGAGGCTGTTAAAGAGGAGGAAGAGGAGGCTGCTAAGGAGGAGGAAGAGGACGCTGTTGAGGAGGAGGAAGAGGAGGGTGTTAAAGAGGAAGGTTAACGACTCTTCCAACAACTTTCAACGATTTTGTTATTGTTTTGTCTACTTGTTCCACCTACACAGGAATTAGGAACAAAAGATGATAAACAAATACATTGATAAACTCATAACCTGTGATATACTCCAGGTACATTATCATACGAAGGTTAATATAACACCATATAATACAGGTAATTAGTGAACCTGTGTTTTCTTCGTACACCTGTAATTATTCTGTTGTTTTTAAGGTGAAGGGCGAGTAAGTGAGGTGTGGGTGGTGTGTGCCGTAGAGTTATTTGTTGTAAGTGTTCCTCTGTATAGAAGTCGTCTCTTGTTTCATGTATTGGTGCTCTGGTAAGTGCTTTAATA
This sequence comes from Homarus americanus, assembly GCF_018991925.1. Classification (NCBI taxonomy): domain Eukaryota; kingdom Metazoa; phylum Arthropoda; class Malacostraca; order Decapoda; family Nephropidae; genus Homarus; species Homarus americanus. The sequence continues at coordinate 4,873 of NW_024730664.1, forward strand.
CTACTACTACTACTACTACTACTACTACTACTACTACTACTAATAATAATAATAATAATAATAATAATAATAATAATAATAATAATAATAGGGTCATGACTTTACCTTAGACTTGGACACATACACATTATCACATAAGACTTTATAAATTTAGTAATTCATTGGTACCACATTAAGACTTACCTCGCTAGCTATACACTGACACCACATTAAGACTTACCCCAGTAACTATACATTGGTACCACATTAAGACTTACCCCCGTAGCTATACATTGGTACCACATTAAGACTTACCCCGCTAGCTATACATTGGTACCACATTAAGACTTACCCCGGTAACTATACATTGGTACCACATTAAGACTTACCCCGCTAGCTATACATTGGTACCACATTAAAACTTACCCCGCTAGCTATACATTGGTACCACATTAAAACTTACCCCGCTAGCTATACATTGGTACCACATTAAGACTTACCTCGCTAGCTATACACTGACACCACATTAAGACTTACCCCAGTAACTATACATTGGTACCACATTAAGACTTACCCCCGTAGCTATACATTGGTACCACATTAAGACTTACCCCGCTAGCTATACATTGGCACCACATTAAGACTTACCCCGCTAGCTATACATTGGTACCACATTAAGACTTACCCCGCTAACTATACATTGGTATAACATTAAGACTTACCCCGCTAGCTATACATTGGTACCACATTAAGACTTACTCCTGCTAGCTATACATTGGTACCACATTAAGACTTCACCCTAGCTATACATTGGTACCACATTAAGACTTACCCCGCTAGCTATACATTGACACCACATTAAGACTTACCCCGCTAGCTATACATTGGTACCATTACAGACTTAACCCCCTAGCTACATTTGTAACACATTAAGACTTACCTGCTAGCTATACATTGACACCATATTAAGACTTACCCCGCTAGCTATACATTGGTACCATTAGACTTACCCCCCTAGCTATACATTGGTACCTCATTAAGACTTACCCCTAGCTAAACATTGGTACCACATTAAGACTTATCCCGCTAGCTATACATTGGCACCACATTAAGACTTACCCCGCTAGCTATACATTGACACCATATTAAGACTTACCCCGCTAGCTATACATTGGTACCACATTAAGACTTACCCCCCTAGCTATACATTGGTACCTCATTAAGACTTACCCCGCTAGCTAAACATTGGTACCACATTAAGACTTATCCCGCTAGCTATACATTGGCACCACATTAAGACTTACCCCGCTAGCTATACATTGGCACCACATTAAGACTTACCCCGCTAGCTATACATTGGTACCACATTAAGACTTGCCCCGCTAGCTATACATTGGTACCACATTAAGACTTACCCCGCTAGCTATACATTGGCATCACATTAAGACTTACCCCGCTAACTATACATTGGTACCACATTAAGACTTGCACCGTTAAGTAGGTCAAATGGCATAATAAGTATCATTTGTGTTAACTCAGGCCAGTGGCGGGTATTCTGGATTCCCTCAGTAGTTCGCGACATTTATGGAAACCCGATACACATTTTACCGCAATAACCATCACTTCCCTAAGAGTCGCGTTGGTAGGGTAGGGTGGGGTTTGGTTGGGTTTTGGTTTTGTTTGGTTGGGTTGGGTTGGGTTTGATTTGGTTGGGTTTTGGTTGGGTTTTGGTTTGGTTGGGATTTGGTTGGGTTTTGTTGGGTTTGGCTTGGGTTGGGTTTGGTTTGCTTGGTTTTGGGTTTGGTTGGGTTTATTTGGTTGGGTTGGGTTGTTGTTGATTTGGTTGGGTTTTGGTTTGGTTGGGATTTGGTTGGATTTTGGTTGGGTTTGGTTGGGTTGGGTTTGGTTTGGTTTGGTTGGGTTTTGTTTGGGTTTGGTTGGGTTTGGTTGGTTTGTTTTGTTTTATCTCTGCTGAAATATTAAATTGATTTTTTTCCTTACTCTTGAAAAGTAATAAGAAATAGAATTTGTTATGTTAAGTCCTGAAATGTTTAAATAATAGCAGTTGTTTTGTTTTGTTTTGGGGACCTTGGAAACAATAGAGCGATTGTTTTTTATTCGTTTTATCCAGTTTTTTTTTTTAAGGAATGGAAATGGGATTTTTTTTTTCACTTAATATCTAAAATAGTACAGTAAATGTTATTGTTGTATTTTGTCCTGAAACAGTAGAGTAATGACCTCTATTGTAATTTCCAATTGTAAAACACACACACACACACACACACACACACACACACACACACACATATTGACTTTTTCTTGCCTGTAAAATAACATCGCCTGTGTTGTTTACATATTTTAAAAGTCGCGGGTCATTACACCGGGCGATCCTCTCTTAATCCCGACGTGGACCTCCGGGAGCCGTGCAGTAAGTCGCCAGCTCGCCACACAAACCACCTGGCTCAGACACTAAAAGTCGCCGCCACAATCCTCTGCGGGGGACGCCTGGCCCATCGCAGGTCGATTAAGACAAACTTTTGAATAAATTGTTGAGTCGTCTTTGCCCTTCACCACCTGCAGACATTACCCCTTATGTGTGTCTCTTGTAACCTGTTCCACCTTTGTCCTTTCCCTCTCTCTTTCTTTTCTTTACCTTTCTTTACTTCCTTCTGGCCCCTCTTTCGTTCCTTCCATCCCTTTTCTTATTCTTCTTCCACGTTTCTACCCCCTCCCTTCTCTCTCAGTTAACTTTACCTGGTCCCTTTGTTAATCTTACCTCTTCTCCCCCCTTCTCTCCCCCTTCTCTTCCCTTTCATCATCCTTCTTCCCTCTTTCTATTCCCCTTACACCACCACCTCAACCACCACCATCATCACCTCCACCACCACCACCTCCACCACCACCTCCTCCTCCTCCTCCTCCTCCTCCTCCTCCTCCTCCTCCTCCTCCTCCTCCTCCTCCTCCTCCTCCTCACTCCTCCTCCTCCTCCTCCTCCTCCTCCTCCTCCTCCTCCTCCTCCTCCTCACCACCACCACCACCACCACACCACCACCACCTCCCCCTCCACCACCCCCTCCTCCACCATTACCATCTCTTCCACCATTACCACAACCCCCTGCACCACCATCACCACCACTTCCTACACCACCCCACCACCATCACCACCACTTCCTACACCACCCCACCACCTCCACCACCATCTACTCCACTATCACCACCACCACCTCCTCTACTACTACCTCCACCACTAACACGGTCACCAGGCAACATCTTCACCGGGTAAAATCTTCACCCAAACTTGAGCCAAGGCACCGGACCCGACATGTAACAATTTCACTCCCAATTGCTCTCTTTTTTCCCCTCGCTGGGGTGAAGAAGGAGGACAAGACCTCCAGCGTCCAGTGGGACCTTCCCTTCTGCGCCAGCTGGACAACTTTCAGGGTTTTTTTCCAGGAACAACATGACTCGAAACCTGTTCTTTCCTGCCGGGGGTCACGGGTGGTCCGCACTGACTCTTGCAAACCAAAACAACTCTCTTGATCTTGTTGTGGATGTTTAATAAATATTAGAATAAGAGTAATGATGTTTATGATAAGAAAAAGTTGTTTATTAAATGCGACTCACATCTAATAATGATCATCATGAAAGTATACAAGAATTTTTTTTTCTGGCTCTTCCGTGAGTCATTACTTGTAGGAAGGAGGAACAGGGAAGACAGAGGCTGGTGTACATACTGTAAGTGTTTATAAAAGCTGTGATCCCAGAAGAGATACATAAAATACCCCAAACGTCATAAGTGGAGGGCCGTGGTCACCGTCCCTCATACAGGAAGATCACTGACTGAGGCCGTGTTAATTTGTTAAGGTTGGTATTTCTGGTTGTGTGATGCATTGTATAACCAGTATAGTTAATATAAAGAAATTAACAGGAATCACCCGCATAAATGAGTGTTGTTCAGAATTCTTGGTCCAGTGTTTCATATTGTATAACATCATAAAAGGTGCAGATTATTTTGTTGTTGACTGTACAAGTCACCTCATAAGGTCAGTGTCTCCTTCAGAACGAGTCAGTGTGGAAACTAAATGAAATAATGCAACACCGGCAGTGTTGGGATCCTGAACTACACACCTGTGAGTATTCTTGGTCATAATGTCCCTTACCTGAGGAAGTGCTTACAACACCAGGAAGGTGAACAGCTGTAGTTAAGGTCTAGAATTATTCTATTGCTTGAATGTTGTACGTAGTACCCCATTATATCTCTATGATAATAAACGTCTACTTTTAGAGGTTGACTAGAATAATAAGTCTGACGTATAAAAAAGCTACAATCAGTATGAAATTATTATTATAGTTTAAGCTTGATCTCACATTCGTGATTTGTGTTGAAATTCGCCGTGCGTATATACCTCCCGCGGTTCATTCTGAGTGCCAAGGACATTTTGAAGTGACTGTACCTTGAATGATTGATTGTGTGACTTCTATTTATTCTGAGCGAAGGTGTCTGGCAATGCCCTCGACTACTGGGTATTGCCATGGGATCGACCCAGCAACGTTTAGGGCAAGACTCGAGCTGTGTATCCACTCAACCACCGCACGCCTCTCCCGTAAATTAAACTTAAGTAAGATGGCCTAACCGTATCAATGAGGACTATAAACCATAATGACCTGAGGGTCGTGTGAGGTCCCTGGAGGTGGCGGCTACATCGTCATCGAGGCTGCCACCACCTGCTTTAAAGAGAGGATCATTGGTCGTTAGGGCGAGCCTATTACTCTCGTTAAGTTCGCGGCCAATGGCCAGTGTTTGACCCCATCATCGTCCCTCGGGTGACTGGTGATGCCGGAGAAGAATATACACCATGACCTAACCCCCCCCCTCCCACCGCCCCAAGTAGTTAATCTTCAGTTGAAATAAGCTAGGGTGTTTAATCCTCAAGTGATCCAATATCTTACTATTGTATGTTATCCTCCTTTTGGTTACGGTGCGTGTTCATCCTCAAGAGGGATTAGAGAAGGAGTCCCACCGTTTATAGATTATCCTGCCAGTGAAGGATCCAGTTGTCCTTGAGTGAGTTTTGGGAAATTTTTGAATTATTTTGTTATCTTTTGCTTTTAGATTATATTAATATGACATTCCTGAGAGAGAGAGAGAGAGAGAGAGAGAGAGAGAGATCTGTTCCGTAATGAGATAAGGAAAGAAAATAAGAGAGAAAGTGAGAAGGAAACGTTTGGGAAGGAGAGATAGAGAGATGATCGTTCTGAATTAACTGTGCTGCCTCCAGACATTCCTCCACACCTTGAGGGAGACAATAATACACAGGTGTGGGAGTAAGAGGACTTGTCTCCACACCTCCTCACCCACACCTGGGATGGTCGAGGTGGCCATGACGTGCTGATCCTTCTTTACAGGTGTGATACATGTAAGTCGGGTATGTATATTGTGTGTGTGGCTGGTGTGTGTGTGTGTGTGTGTGTGTGTGTGGCAGGTGTGGTGATAACGGTCCGCCAGGTAACCTAGTCAGGCAGCCACACACCTGCTGACTGCACAAAACTCCCCCACATGCCCTCGTCATTTCCCGCCACTTAAGCGATTTTCTAGACGTGAAAATATTGGTAGAACCTGACCTAACCTGACCTGACCTGACCTGACCTGACCTGAGTCCAAACTATAGAAGATTCGTATATTTTTCTCCCTAACTAGGAATAAGAGTTAGGCAAAGTCTCATTGACATTTTTTCCCCATTTTGACCAAAATTTTCTTCGTTTATATAAGTCAGATGAAACCGTTATCGTCTTGGTGTTATATTATTCTGGCTCTGATTCACCGAGCTATATTGTTATATAAAGTTGTTTATTTGCTCTCATTTCGGTTCGTTTATTAGAAGGATTTTCTTTGTAAGGCTATGATGAGGATGTTTCATGAATGACAGTACAGTATGTCTTTGTATAGAAATATTTATATTTTATTACTTCGTGAGAATATTAATCTTTCCAACCACACTAAATCTGTTTGCAACTTTGAAAGCAAAACGCGACCCTTTATTTTGCTGTTTGAAAGAAGTGTGTAAGTTACTGGGAGAGGGAGCAGTGTAAGTAATGTCCAGTCAGTGTGAGCTGTGATTTAGAGTCACGTGATAAGCGCAGGACTCGAAGCCTTAAAGCCCAAGATAATGCCACTCCGGACACCACAAGTGCGTCTCCTTGATTACTGGTGACACGGCCGGAGTGGCAGTAGGACAGTTATGACGCTAAGCTGCCCCTGACGGCCGCCTGCAAACTGCCGCCCGGCGACACTTACTGCCCCAGTCTTGGCAGTTCTATACAGCCGCTGCTCCGCTGACAGACGAATGGCTCCTTCGGGTTATGCAAAGCACCGCCTTCGCCTCCCTCTTAAATCTGGTCTCAAGGAAGAGCTTTAGAGCGTTTTGGGTACAGGTCGTCGTGGAGGGATAAGATACCACAGAATGGATCATCCTCAGTGGGGACCTTGATCAGTTCTGTTAGGTAAGACGATGGGCAGAAAGGTGTCGTGTGTCTAGTTAACTAATACAGGTAATATGATGTCAGGTGATACAAAGGTGTCTTGGTTATATCTCCTTAACACAGGTGTCATGATGTCAAGTGCGTTAGGTACAGGAGGTATTTAATTAACAGGTATTATGCTGACAGGTATTGAGGGAAGTCATTTGCTATGTTGATCTCATGTCAGTGCTATGAGAGAACCAGCGGGAGGATGTTGGTCTTTGGAGTGAGATGAGATGACGGGAGGAACTGAAGGAGGGTTAAGGAGGAGGGGGTGAGAGGAAAAGATGAAAGAGGAGAGGAAAAAGAGGGAATAGGCCAAAATCCAAGTGATAGTCATTAAGAGTTGTCAAGTGTAGCTAACGAGAGGAATGAACCAGAGGGAAGATAAAGAAAGGGAGAAGCTGAGAAAAGAAAGAACGAATGAGAGAGAGAGAGACGAAAGATGGACGAATCCAATCATCTTTTCTTTTGTGTCCATTGTCTCAAGTGTTCGTTTAATCACACACACACACACACACACACACACACACACACACACACACACACACACCACTTCAGTTACAATAAAGTAATTCAATAATTAACATAATACCTGAAGGAACACTATTACAGGAGTGAGCGGCCATCACCTGCAACATTCCATGCACTCCCTCCCTCCCTCCCTCCTTCCCTCCGTCCCTCCTCCTTCCCTTTAACCAGCAGGACAAGACTTCCCACTTGACTTTTTGAGGGTTTCCACTTAGCTGTATATATATGACGTTATTTTGCCTTCAGTTCTTGGCCAGGGGAGGAGCGCTGCCTCGGATAATTGCGTTTGGTTGCCCGCGTCCGGTGACTCAACAGTTAACTGGCCAAGTTTTTACAGGGGAAATAGATGAGGTCCAAGACGACGGGAGGTAGAGGTAGAGGTGGAGTATGAGGAGAGCCTTCCACCCCTCTCTCCACCCTCCATCTCCACTCTTGGTTAACGTGGAGGATATTAACACCTGGTTGAACTAAACACGAAAAGGTTCACGAAACACAGGTGGAAGGTGTGTGTGTGTGTGTGTGTGTGTGTGTGTGTGTGTGTGTGTGTGTGTGTGTGTTTTAATCAAAGAATTCTTCATCTCTTCTTCATTATATACTTTAGAGGAGTTCCTTCAAGACACCCAATGTCACTTTCTACCTTTATGATCACCTGAAGAACTGTGTTTACCTGTTAAGTGCGACAGGTAGTACAGGTAACTCTATTTCATTTGCACGACTATTAGTACTAGATTTATTATACTGTCTATTACTATCACTACTACGACCACTGCTACTACTTTACTGCTACCATCACTACTACAACTACCATCACTATTACTTCTACTACTTTTACTACTATCACAACTACTACTACTTTTTTTTTATAACATGGCCTTCAACCTCCTCTTATAGCCATACCTTCGCTGTGGTGAGTTAGTTGCCTCATAGTCAATATCGGCTTTGGGGCCGATGCTCTCGTTCCCCTGAGGCAGAACAAAGCCGACCTAAGGAGAGAGGAGGACAGTCGACATCTCCTCCAGACTACTACATACTGTTATTGTCCTCTGTGTCTCCCTCCTTCCCCCTGTACATTATTGTTCCTTATTATTATTCCCTTTCTCCTAGTCCTCTTATGTTTTTTATTTCTCCCTTGTTCCTGCTTCCGTACCCTGTCCTCCCTTCCTCCCTCCTTGTTCCATCATCCCTGCCTCCCTTCTTGCCATATTCACCCTTTCTTTCTTCTTGCCCGATTTTCCCTGCCCCACTCTTTGCCCTATCCCCCTTACCTCCCTGTCTCACACCCCCCCTGCCCTATTCTCCTCCCTGCTCATCATGATTCTAGTCGCTGCCTTAATTTATTCTGGCTGAGGTGCCTCCTCCTTTCTCTCTCTCTCTCTCTCTCTCTCTCTCTCTCTCTCTCTCTCTCTCTCTCTCTCTCTCTCTCTCTTGTTTTCCTCGCTTTTTCTTCTGGTGTGTCTTATGCTTTTCCTGCCATCACTTTTCCTTTATTCCCGTGCACTATTTTCCTCTTTTCTCTCCTCGACTCCTTCCCTCCTTACCTTTAACCATTCCTCCCTTCCTTTCCCTTCTCCCTACTTCCCTCACCATCAATCCATCGTTGCCTCTATTCATTCTCTCCGCCCTCTCCCCTCTCTTCCCCTCCGTCCACCTACCCTCCCCTCCTCTCCCTTTCCCTCCCCTCTCTCCCCCCCCCTTTCCTACCCTCCCTCCCTCCCCTTCCTCCATTACCTCAGCGTCACATCAAGGCAGACACATTAAACTCCTGCCTCCATCACCCACCAGGGGAACCACTCTCACCCCTCTGTCACCATCCTGTTTACGGCATGTGGAGAAAGGAGGGAGGGGAGGAGAGTAGGAAAGGAGTAAACCTGCAACATTAGCTCCCTCTCCTTACCTTTGACGGCATTTTTTCTCCCTTTTCGTGTCATTTTATCTCCCTTTAATCCCCATTCACCCCCTCAGCACCTCCTTCAGTCCCATCCCCCCCCTCTCTCTCTCTCTCTCTCTCTCTCTCTCTCTCCTCTTCTCTCTCTTCTCTCTCTCTCTCTCTCTCTCCCCCCTACCTCTCTTCCACTTCCTGACTCATCCCTCTCCTGTCTCTCCTCCCCAGTTCCTCCTCCCTCTTTCTCCATCTCTCCCCTTTCTCTCTCCCACCCCCCCACTCACCCCCCCACTCCCTTCCTTACCCTCCTCCTCCTCCTCACTCACCCTCCTCTCACCCTCCTTACCTCTCTCTTCCTCCTTCTCTCCCTCTCTCCCCCTTCCTCTCACCTCCCTCCCTCTCCCCCCTCCACCCCTCTCTCCCCCCTCTCTCCCCTCCCTCCCCTCTCTCCCCTTCCCCCCACTCCCTCTCTCCCTCTCCCCCTCTTCCTCTCACCCTCCCTCCCTCCTCTCCCCTCTCTGTGTTATGAGAGCAGGTAGTAGGGACGCCAACACAGACCCACTATGGTTTCTGTTTTATTATGTTAATGAGAGACGTTATGGAGAGTCGCCTGTCGTCAACACTACCACCGCATTACCACCACCACCACTGCCTTACCACCACCACCACCACCACCACCACCACTGCCCATGCCACCACCACCACCACCACCACTGCCATTATTACCACCACCACCACCACTACCACCACTGCCATTACCACCACCACCACTACCATTATTACCACCACTACCACTACCATCTCACTACCACTGCCATTACCATCACCACCACCACCACCATTCATTACCACCACCACCACTGTTACCACCACCACCACCACCACTACCATTATTACCACCACCACTGCCCCTGCCATTATTACCACCACCACCACCTACCACCACCACACTACCATGCTACCAATACCACCACCACCACCACCACCACTGCCCATTATTACCACCACCACCACTACCACCACCCATTATTACCACCACCACTACCACCACCCCCATTTTACCACACCACCACCACTTTATTACCACACCACTACCACCACCACCATCACACTACCACCACTGCCATTACCATCACCACCACCACCACTGCCATTATTACCACCACCACTACCACCTGCCATTACCACCACCACTACCACCACTATTATTACCACCACACTGCCATTATTACCACCACCACTACCATTACCACCACCTACCACCACTGCCATTTACCACCACCACTACATATACCACCACGCTTACCACCACCACTACCATTATTACCACCACTACCACCACTACATTATTACCACCACCACCACCACCACCACCTTTATTGCCACACTACCGTTACCACCACCACTACCACCACTGCCATATCATCATCGCCACCACTACCATTATTACCCACCACCACCACCACTACCATTATTACCACCACCACTACCACCACTGCCATTATCATCATCGCCACCACTACTACCACCACCATCACCACCACCAGCTTGGCTAGCAAGGAGTCGGGGCGACGTCATCGGAATGGGGAAAGATGGAGGGGTGAAAGAGTGGGTATGAAGGGAAAGGAAGGTATGAAAAGGGGGGACGGAGGAGGAGGAAGAGAAATGGGAAAACCCCTATATGATAACGTGTTGGTACGTAGGTCAACCACACATATGATCCACTGACAGGATGTGACGGGGTAACAGGGAGTGACAGGAAAGGAGAGAGAGAGAGAGAGAGAGAGACGTAACCATGATGGACTTGGTAGCAGGAAGGTCCACAACACTGCCAAATATCGGTAAATAGATTAAATTCGATAAAAAAGACAGTTTATTAACGCAGGAGGTGACAGGAGGGAAGAGACGGGAAACAACAGTGATGAGGATGATGACAGTAACAGGAGGTGACAGAAGACAGGGCATGTGAGTGACAGAGAAGTTCGAGACCCTCACACCAGCAGGGAACTTGGTCGTGTTGGGAGTGACCCTATCAGGATGGCGCCGGTGCCTGGGTGTCGTGGAGAAGGTACAGTATTAGCATGGGAATGTATCGAGGGTGTCTCTCTCTGTCCCAGCCTGTGTGTGTGTGTGTGTGTGTGTGTGTGTCTCACCAGCCAGCTACACCCAACCTTTGTGTGTCAGTTTTGTGTCTCACTCAGATTGCCTAGTGAGACAGCCACCTCCTCCCCCTGACCCCACCCTCCCACTTCACCCAACCCCCCACCCCACCCCCTCCCAGCCTCCACCTACCCTCTCTCTCCCAGCCCCACCTCCTCACCCACTCTGTCCCCACCTACCTCCCTTCCCATCTGGCTTCCAGTCCCCCCGCCGATACATTCCACTGTCAGTAGTGTTCCCAAGGCACCTCAGACAATAACACACCTTTATAGGCATCACCAACACGGCCAAGTCACCTGGTGTAGGACAGAGGAGTGTGTCGAACCTGTCTATCACCTCACGATCACCACTCCCTGTCTCCCGTCTCCTGTTTCATCTTGTTGTAGTTTTATTAGACAGGTAGTTGGTTTGACCGTCTGTCACTCACCTCTTGTTACTTTTTTAGACAGTTTTTTGTTTTGGGGGGGGTGATTTTTTCTGGTACTTAAACCTAATTTACTACTGACTGTCCTATCCTGTTTACACACACACACATATGCTGCCAATCTGGGTTTAAGGTCACTTCAGTTACTAATTCTCTCCATTCCTAATTCTGACATTAATTAGAGATTCTTTTTATTTTGTTATCCTCTCTCTCTCTCGCTCTTACCAATAATCCTGTTTTTATCAGCTTTACTTTCTGTCACTCTTTATCTCATTATGATCTGGGTTTTCTCTCGTTTTCTTTATTATTTATTTATTTATCAGTCAGACTTCACCTCCTGTATTGATGTTAGTCAGATTTTGGAAGGTTTAATGATGTTGTGTCTGTCTTTGGTTATTGATTATCAGGTATTTCTTATTCTCATCACGTTATCTCTCTCTCTCTCTCATTTTTGTCCCGTTTATTTACCTCTTATCTATTTTTATCTATTTCTCCTTTTTCATCTTATCTTCATTGCGTTAATAATAATAATAATAATAATAATAATAATAATAATAATAATAATAATAATAATAATAATTAAACATCACCAGATCTGTGAACACTTACCATGGCCAACTAAATATATAAATAGTGACGCTGTTATTGCAAGTTAATATAGTAACCGCTGGAGACTGTCTCATGTCATCGTTTTCTTTAACACTGATAAAACCTATATGTTATTATTCAGCGATCCGTTAACATGGCAACAATTGGTCAGTTTGGGCGTGATTTGTACCAAAATATTTACCATGTGGATATTGGCACATGTAGATCAAACCCTCCAAGTTTAATTGAAAGCTACAAGACTGTTATTTAGTTATTTGGGTGACACAGACAGACAGACAGACAGACAAACACAGACAGACAGACAAACACAGACAGACAGACAGAGGACCGAAAATAATATCCTACCCCACAGTTGCAAAAAGATACACATAATTAGACCGAAAATAATAATAACACTGTATTAGTAATAGCCTTAAGGCGTCAGTCGTCACCTGGCAGTCAGCTGTGAAGGTGAAGTACGAGAAGCTAATAACACATAACATGGCCCAGGTGTCAATACCCGGGCGAGTAACACGATGGTCTGACACTATCCTTGTACCACTCTGTCTTCCTCCCTCCTTCCTTCCTTCCTTCCTTCCTTCCTTCCCTCTGTCTCCCATGTTACCCTTCTATCTCTTCCATCCTACCTCACTCACTTTGCCCCCCCTTCCCTCCATTCCCTCCTACTTCACTCTCCTTCCCTGCTCTCCCCCCCCAGTACTCCCCTCCTTCTCCTTCCCTTTCTTGCCCCTCCTATCCCACCTCCCTCCCTTGTCCTCTTGCTCTCCCTCATTCCCCTTTCTCTCTCTCCCTTGATCAAATCCTCTTTCACTCCACCTTCCCACTCTTCCCTTCCTGATCTTTATTTTTTCCGCTTTGGAGACTTATTTTCCTATTCTTATCCTCTCTTCCACTGTCCTCTCCCTTCTCTTCCATTCCCTCACTCCCTTTCTCCCACCATTCCTTTACGAATTGCCCATGCTTGTCCCCCCCTTTCTCTTTCTTCCCTCTCCAAAAATCCAACCTTTCCACCCTCTCTGATGTCTCGACCTTTTCTCCAACTTTCCCTCCCTCTCCTCCTCTTTCACCCTCCCCAATAAACCCTCACACCCTCTCCTTTTCCCTTAACAAATCATCTCCCCTTCCTCTCCTTCCCTTTTCTCTCCTCTCCGTTTCTTCCATATTCCATCCTTCTCTTTCCCATCTTCCTCCCTCCCCCTCCTCACTCTATCCCTTTCTTCCCTCCCTCCCTCTCTTTCCTGCACCCTCCGTCCCCTCCCTCCCCCTCACCTCCCTCCTCCATCAAGCCATACGAATCAAATCACCATCATTGTCCCCCATTCCTTCCTCCTTTAATGTTATCTGTGTGGGTCGTGCATACAGTAAGTGGGTGAGAGCTGCTACACGCCCCTGATGCCTCCATTAAGGTAATGTGTTTTTCTAAGTTTAGCTCCGGATAAAAATACACTGTTTTGTGTTTTGTAAAGGAAGAGGAGGAGGAGGAATTGAGCTGTGTGTGTGTGTGTGTGTGTGTGTGTGTGTGTGTGTGTGTAAGAATGTGTGAGCCACCTGTCTGGTAGTGATGATTACCAGCTTCCTAGGTCATCCTCGCGCAACGTCGTCCTCGCGTAACGGCCGTACTCGCTCAGGGTCATCCTCGTACAAGGTTATCCTGATCTCCGGTTAACCTAGGTCAATGTCGTGTAAAATCAGTTTCATACATGATTATCCTCGTGGTAAGTCGACCTCGTACAAGGCCCTCCTGGTTAGAGGTCGTCCTCGTGTACGTGTTAGGTCACCGTCACCCTCATCACTGGTATACTTCTTTAATATAAAAACAAACTCACACTAAAAGCTGGTCCTCAGTGGATCCATCTTGTCCCGTGTGCAATATAGGGCCATTGTATAACTCTATTGTCCGTACCCCCCCCCCACCCCCCCCCACGTCCTTTAGTCTGCATGTCCGTCCGTCCGTCACACTAATGTCCACCACAGCTGCCCAGCAACAACTGATGGACTTACACTAACAGTCTTATACATGCAGACAATGGACACCACCTCAACCAGGGTCACAATCCGATCCTGCAGGAGGCTTAGGGAGGCATGGGGGAGGGGAGGTGTGAGGAGAGGAGTGGAGGGGGGAGGTGTGAGGAGACAAGGGGGAAAGGGAAGGGAAGGGAAGGGGTGAGGAGGAGGAGGAGGAGGGGGCATCACTGATCTTCTGAATACCACTCCATATTGTTTTTTACTTCTGTTACTCAGTATTATTTTTTCACCAGTATACGCTATGACGGCCCCTAAACCATGACCTAAATACCCGCGATTACTTCCCTCTCTTCTCTTATTTATTATCATTTGTTTCAGGGTTTTTTATTTTATATATATATATATTTTTTTATAGAGTAGAGGAAAAATGTGTGGTGGTGAGCGTAAGGGAGAGGTTGGTGGACCAGGGAGGTTAGAGTTGTTTAGATACAGTCGAGTCATAGTTGTTTTAGGTTAAGGATTATTATTGTTGTTGTTGTATTTGTTATTTACCTGGATTTTTAAGTGAGTATGGAGGGTGTGTGTGTGTGTGTGTGTGTGTGTGTGTGTGTTGTTTTATCAAAGAAGCGCACACACACACACACACACACACACTCCAACACAACCACCCATCCAATACACCCGCCCAACAAACCCACCCACACCCACCAACTCACACCCAATCACCAACCCACATCCAACCACCAACCCACACCTACCTAACACACCCACCCTTTCCAACAAACCCACCCTTTCCAACAAACCTACCCATTCCAACACACCTCCCGCCCAACACACCTCCCGCCCAACCCACACCCACCCACCCAACTCCACCCCACCCACCAACCCACTCCTCACCCACCAACCCACTCCCTAACTCCATTTCTGCCCACTCAACTCCATTCCTCAACCACTAACTCCAATTTCAACCACCAACCCACACCCACCCACCCCGCTGTGTCTCTCCTACCGACCACCTATTAAGACTCTTGGAATCCAATTTTCCAAACTTCCCCCAACTTTCTTTAGCTGAGAGTTGAGTTAACTTTGAGTGGGAACGTGAGCTAAAGATTGAGAGATTTTGGCGGTGAAACTAATGCTAACAAGACTCTCAGTGTTTACCAAGTTATACAAGGACTTAGGTTGCTGGCTAATTAGGGATTCATTTGGTGGTTAATTAAGGCTTGAGTTGATGGTTAATTAAGGCTTGAGTTGGAGGTTAATTGAAGCTTGAGTTGGTGGTTAATTAGGACTTGAGTTTGTGGTTTATTAGGGATTTATTTGGGGGATAATTTAAGCTTGAGTTGGTGGTTAATTAAGGCTTGACTTGGTGGTTAATTAGGACTTGAGTTGGTGGTTAATGAGGGTAAATAAAGGTTCAGTTGTTGGCTAATTGGGACTTGACCTTGAGGCCTGTTGCTACTCGTTTTGGGGGAGTGATTAGTTAATAGTTTAGTGAGAGAGAGAGATTGCCAATGAATCACTCATCACCATCGTCATCGTGGTTCGCCAACTCCTGACCTGTGACACGAGGCCGAGACTTGTGGTTTTAATGCAGAGGCAGGGAAAGTTGTTGTTTATGGCAGGCAGTGGGCATCATCCTCAGCCAGCATTACCAGTTTTAGTGGCTCTTACAAGACTACGCATGTTATTGTATCTCACAAGAGATGTTGGTTTGTGGTGCACGCAAGAGAGATTGGTGTGTGGTGCACAAGAGATGTTGGTTTGTGGTGCACGCAAGGTGTGTGGTGCACACAAGAGGTTGGTGTGTACCTCACGGGAGAGGTTGGTGTGTACCTGCAAGATAGATTGGTGTGTACCGTGCACTCGAAAGGTTGGTGTGTACCGCACGCAAGAGGATGGTGTGTAGCGCATGCAAGATAGGTGGTGTGTACCTCACGCAAGAGAGGTTGGTGTGTACCGCACGTAAGAGGATGGTGTGTACCGCATGCAAGATAGGTTGGTGTGTACCGCGCATAAGAGAGGTTGGTGTGTACCGCACGCAAGAGAGGTTGGTGTGTAACGCGAGGATGTGTACCGCGCACACGAGAGGATGGTGTGTACCTCACACAAGAGAGGATGGTGTGTACCTCACGTAGGACACATTCATCTGGCCAACAATAACCTTCGTGAGAAATAAGATGTTTTTCTCCTGCACTCCCGAGCAAACTTTTATGTGCCGCCAAATTATTCATAAGATTGATTGTACACCTCAGCCAGAGAGCCATTCTCTCAGCTAGCTAACCAACCGTTCAGCCAGTCATTCTCTCAGCCAGCCAGTCGCTCAGCCAGAGCCATTCTCTCAGCTAGCTAACCAGCCGCTCAGCCAGTCATTCTCTCAGCCAGCCAGTCGCTCAGCCAGTTAGCCATTCTCTCAGCCAGCCAGCCACTCAGACAGAGAGCCAACCGCTCAGTCTTCCAGATTGCTGCTCAGCCAAAGAGCCAGCCAGTCAGCCAAGCCCTTACTGTGCTGGACCCGCTACTGTACCTAGGTGTCACACAGACACGTCTCTTGACACACTGACATAAACAACACCATTACTTACACCACTATCAACCTGTCCTGGGTTTTTTATACACAAAAGCATACATTGATTTTTTTTCCCTGAGGTGCAATACTTGTCATGGTTGTTTACACGGCTGTATATATTTTCTCCTATTTACACTAGCTTTATTGTCTTCTTAAATGTACATAAAATGTGTCCACACACACACACACACACACACACACACACACACACACACACACACACCACCACTGCTCCCTGACAAACAGTAACCATGGCAGGAGACAAACTGACTGAGTGCTGACCTTCCTAGAGCAAGAAGTCCTCTCCCTCCCTCCCCTCCCTCTCTCTCTCTCCTTTTCCTTTCCTTCCTCTCCTCTTCCCTTCCTCTCTTTCTTCCTTCCTTCCTTTCTTCCTTTTCCTTCCCTTTCCTTCCTCTCTCTCTTTCCTTTCCCCTTCTTTCCTTCCTTTCCTTTCCCTTTCCTTTCCTTTCCTTCCTTTCCTTCCTTTCCCTTTTTTCCTTTTTCTTTTTTCCTTTTCTTTTTCTCTCTTTCCTTTCCTTTCTTTCCTTTCTTTCTTTCTTTCCTTTCTTTTTCTTTCCTTTTCTTTTCTTTCCTTTTTCTTCTTTTCCTTTCCTTTTCCTCTCCCTCCTCGCCTGCAATAACCTCATCCGCGAAAATCTTGTTTGGCGGAGGTGGCGGGCAAGTTGACTCCTTCCCGCAAACCTGACGACGACGAAGAATTTTCACTCCCAACATTGGTCATCAGCCGAGCGTGTCCGCACAGGTAATGGGGAAGACATACGAAAAATATAAATTCTCTCTTATAGCTGGCCATAAAAGCCTAGATGGCCTTTGGAAAGCCTCGGAGTTTGTATTGAGAATCTGCAGATGCAAGACCAAGGGTAGTCGTGTCTGAGTGGCTCTTCCTCTAGACCTCATTGTGGTGATGGTGTTGGCTATGTGGTGTGTGTCAGAGATGGTGAGATATTGTTACGTTACGTTGTGTTGGGTTACGTTATGTTGAGCTGGGTTTTATTCGTCTAAAATCTACACAAATATTACAGCTGTAGCCTTGGGATTCTAAGCCCATTCAGACTTCATAATTGTTCTTAATGACAATGATAATACTAATCCACACTTAATTAACCTTCCTGCAGGTAACTCAGACCAGTGATTGTCATGAGGGAATTTAGACACATATTGTATAAGCTGGACACTACATGCTGGTTCAGGGAACACATCAAATTGAGTCATTGTTGATGTGAGAGTAAATTTTTCCCTAATTGAAAGTCTCTGGTTATTTATGGTGTCGTGTGTGGTGATTGTGTGATGTGTGTGGTGTGTGTGTGTGTGTGTGTGTGTGTGTGTGTGTGTGTGTGTGTGTGTGTGTGTGTGTGTGTGTGTGTGTGTGTGTGTGTGTGTGTGTGTGTGTGTGTGTGTGTGTGTGTGTGTGTGTGTGTGTGTGTGTGTGAACTATATCATATCTATCTATCAATGTCTTCTTTTCTCACACACACACACACACATAAACAAACAAAGATCAAATACACGAAGAAGTAAAACCTTCAAACTATGAGTAAAAAAATCAAATCAATTTGATAATAAAGAAATATAAATATGTAAACTGGGAATAAGAAACACAAAGATAAAGAAGAAAGAATGAAAAGACTCAGGAGAAGTAAATATATAGAATGTGATTTACGAACAGAAAATGGACTGCAAGAAGACGAAATAAGGAAAAATAAAAAGAGAGAATTTTGAGAGGGAGAAAAAATATTGAACAAAAATTATGAACTAGATGAAGGAAGCGATAAATAAATAACACAAAAATTCAAAAGAAACGGGAAATATATTGAGAGGATTTTTCTTTTCTCTCTCTCCGTGCTAAGGTTTATGGTGTAATTTCCTGAGGATGGCCCCTGACTAGGCTAAGCTGGGTGGGAACTCCTTCAACCCTCCCTCCCTCCCTTAGTTTCTCCAGTTTACCTCCCTTACATTCCTCCCTCCCTCCTACCCCTCAGTTTCACTCTCCTCCCTCTTTCCCTACCCCTCAATCCCTGTCTCTTACCCATAGCCCTTCCCGGCCCCTGCATCCCTCACTCTCGCCTCCCTCCCCAAGTTCTCACCCTCCCTCACCCTCCTTCACCCCTCCTTCACCCTCCTCACCCTCCTCACCCTCCTTCACCTCCTCCCTCACCTCCTCCCTACCTCCTCCCTCCCACCTCCTCCCTCAACCCCTCTTCACCCTCCCTCACCCCCTCCTTCACCCTCCCTCACCCTCCTCACCCCTCCTCACCTCCTCCCTCACCCCTCCCACCTCCTCACCCTCCCTCACCCTCCTTCACCTCCTCTCACCTCCTCCTCAACCTCCTCTCACCCTCCTCACCCCTGTCCCCACCTCTCCCTGGTAGTAGTAATATGTTAACTAGGGAATGGATTATAGTAGATTATTTATATGGTAAATAATAATACGGAATAAGAGAGGAAAATAGGAAAAATTTGTATGTTGAAAATAAATTAATGTTTGTGGGTTCTGATTTGTTTGACATTAGAAAAATATATAGCAAGTTTTCACGATTGGAATGGTTGATGTGGTGCCTGTGGTTGTGTTAGAGGAATGATTGGTGTGGTGCCTGTGGTTAATGTTGGGGAATGATTGGGTGTGGTGTCTGTGGTTTATCATTTGATTGTAATGGTTGGTGTGGTGTCTGTGGTTAATGTTGGGTGTAATGATTGGTGTGGTGTCTGTGGTTAATGTTAGATGTAATGGTTGGTGTGGTGTCTGTGGTTATGTTAGATTGTGTGGTTGGTGTGGTGTCTGTGGTTAATGTTAGATTGGAGTGATTGGTGTGGTGTCTGTGGATAATGTTGGATGGGATGATTTGTGTGGTGTCTGTGGTTAATGTTAGTTGGGATGATTCGTGTGGTGTCTGTGGTTAATGTTAGATTGTAATGATTCGTGTGGTGTCTGTGGTTAATGTTAGGGGAATGATTCGTGTGGTGTCTGTGGTTAATGTTAGATTGGAATGATACGTGTGGTGTCTGTGGTTAATGTTAGATTGGAATGATTCTTGTGGTGTCTGTGGTTAATGTTAGATGGAATGATTGGTGTGGTGTCTGTGGTTAATGTTAGATTGGAATGAAATAAGTTAGGTATATGTGTCTTTGTCTGTTATTGATTGGTAAATATATGATGTTGGTTGATATGGTACAGAATATTTTGATGATTAGGTGGACCAACACACACACACACACACACACACACACACACACACCCACACACACACACACACACACCCACACACACACACACACACCCCCCTTCACACACCACACACACACACACACCCACACCCCTCACACACACACACACACACACTCATACACACACACACACACACACACACACACACACACACAGGTAAAATATCACACATCGTCCGGATTATTTATTGAACTATCTGAGTGTATCTCCTCTTCCCCTGCCTATCCTCCTCCTCCTTCCCATGTCTTCCTCCTACTCTTTCTTCTCTTTGTCTTCTCAGTCATCCCTACCCTTCCCTTCTCTCCCTTTCCCTTCTTCTCATCGTTTCTTCCCTCCTCCTCTCTCCTCCTCCTCTACTTCTCTTCCATTTCTCCTCTCCTTCCTGTTTTCCTCCCTCTCCCTCTCCTTTCTCCTCCTCCTTAACCTCCCACTCCTACATCCTCAGAATCCCTCCTCCTCCTTCCTTTCCCTTCCCTTCCCTCCCTCCTTCCCTCCCTCCTTCCTTCCCTCCCTCTCACCCAGTACGCTAAATCTCAGGTTAGTTAAGGCGAGAGGACTTACAATAGGGAGTAACTTCCCTCCTTCACCCACACGCTGTTGTCCTCACACTAATCCTGAACAGCCCAGTCTAATTGATCTTCCTCACTCGTGTAATTATAATAATGTTTTTTTTGTAATGTTTCTTTGTAAAGTATTTGTTCAGTTGTCAATAGGAGTGGTAATTATATGTTTGTGTTTGTTAAGCAATAATAATAATAATAATAATAATAATAATAATAATAATAATATGATGATGATGATGATGATGATTGTAATAATAATTGATAGTAATATCTTAACTATTCTTAGATAGGATCCTCACGATATATTGGTCCAGCAATGTGTAGTAATAGGTCATATAACACAATAACTGTTCAACATACGGAGGAATTTTGTTCCAGAGTTGGTGGAATGGGTCATTAGAGATAATTATTGTTCAACTTTCAGCAGAACACGTCATTAATATGTTCAGTACTTGATGGAAAGGACAATTACCCTTGAGCCAACATTTCGTGGAATGGGTCACTTCACTGTTCAATATTTAATGGAATGGTACTATACAACTTCACTGATTTAGTGGAACAGGTACCGGGTAATTATCCTGGAATGGGTGTCTTCTTGATAACTAAATTAAGGCTTTGTGGAACAGGTAACTATATTTGGTAGTTGTTCGTGGAAGGGATGTCTGTCTGGGTGTGTATATGTCTATTTTTGTGGGAGAGGGGAGGAAGGGATCGTGGAAGGAGCAGGTATTACAGGAGAAGGAGGGGAGGGGGGAGGAACAGGTGTTGTGGCAGCAGGGAGGGGGGAAGGGGGAGAGGCAGGTGTTGTTACAGGGGGGGAGGGGACGGAGGTGGAGCACTCTGCCACCTGCTACTGCTCGTTGTTTCTCTGATGACTTGAGAGTTTTACCTGTTGTGGGCAGAGGGAGGTGGTGAGGGTGAAAGGGTGAGCGGTGAGGGGAGGAGGGTGAAGGAGTGAAGGAGGAAGGGAAGGAAGGTGAAGTAGTAGGGGAGGAAGGGAAGGAGGGTGAAGAAGTGAAGGAGGGTGAAGAAGTGGGGGAGGAAGGGTGAAGGAGTGAGGAGAGGAAGGGACAAGGTGAAAGAGAGGGGAGAGGAAGGGAAGGAGGATGAAGGAGTGAGGAAAGGGAAGGAGGGTGACGATGTGAGTGGAGGAAGGTGAAGGAGTGAAGGAGGAAGGGAAGGAGGATGAAGAAGTGAGGGAAAGAAGGTGAAGGAATGAGGAAAGGAAAGGAAGAAGGTGAAAGAAGGAGGAGAAAACAACGATGGAAACAGAAAAAGAGAGAAAAATGAAAACTGACTGAAAGGTTAATGAAACACCTGGATTGAGAAAAAAAATATGATAGCTAATAAAACTAGAAAAAGGATTTACAAAAGAAATCATCAATATTATCACCTATTGTATGGTTGGGTAGTTACGGACAGGTTGCTATAGGGCTGAATAAGGACCCCCACGTACAGTACTTAACTTAATGCAGTGGTTCTCATCCCACGGTTGGAGAGACACACACACACACGCCGCTCCCCCCACCCCCCCCGAGTTTTTTTTTTGTGCGGCCTTTATCACACATTACACTATTCACTGGTACCTGTTTGTGTGTCTACGTGTCTATTCATCTGTCTGCCTGTCTGTGTCCATTCACCACATATCTGTCTGAATCTCTGTCTTCATTCATCTGTCTGTCTGTCTGTTTGTCTGTCTCCGTATCCGTCTATAGATCTATACGTCTTCCCCGTCTATATACCCGTGAATGAGTGAGGGTGAGGGAGTGAAGGTGTTGGTCGCACGCCTGGCAGCTCCACCACCACCTTCTACAGCTGTCACATCTCCCACTCAGTCTTGCCAGTGACGTGTTTATCACCTGCGGCACCCTGCTGGAGCGTCCTGTTTACCTCCTCTTAGATATCCTCTTCCTTACCGCCTCTTCCTCTTCTTTGTGCCGCCGTTGTTATACTTCTTCCTCTCCCTCTCTTTCTCTCTCTCCCTGGCATTTTTTTTTTTTCATCCCTTTTTTTCTCACACCCTTCATTTATACTCCCCCAATGGGCTCCTTCCTCCGTGTCTCACTTGTTTATGGGGCTGGGTGTCTCCTGGCTCTTGTCTTGGTAAGATTGACCTCCCAAGACACTATTATTTTAATGTCGTGTGGTTAATTTATTGACTCTCTCTCTCTCTCTCTCTCTCTCTCTCTCTCTCTCTCTCTCTCTCTCTCTCTCTCTCTCTCTCTCTCTCTCATGGTCTTCATCACGTCCCTAAGAACAGAGACTCGGAACCGGAAGTAATCTCATGACGTCACCAAGCGCTATACATCTCCCAGGTCGGTAAACATTGCGATCACTTCTCGAGCGCCTGACCAAGACGTGAGGTTGACGGGAGGTAGAGGAAAAGCCTTTTAAATAACCCCCTATATATTTTACTAGTGTTATTGTATCTATTTGTTTACTATTTGTATGGTTTGGGAGGTGGTGGGGCTGGAGGTTGAAGAGAAGGGTTGGGGAGGTGGTGGGGGAAGGGGTGGAGGAGGTTGAAGAGAAGGGTTGGGGAGGTGGTGGGGGAAGGGGTGGAGGAGGTTGAAGAGAAGGGTTGGGGAGGTGGTGGGGGAAGGGGGTGGAGGAGGTTGAAGGGTTTTATGTAGGAAGACGAGGCACATTTTTACGTCTTTATTTTCTGTTTATTATTATTATTATTATTATTATTATTATTATTATTATTATTATTATTATTATTATTATTATTATTATTATTATTATTATTATTATTATTATTATTATTATTATGTATAGAATTTTTTTAACCCGTCTGGGGGTTACTGTGAGGCTGTAGGGAAATATTCATATAGAAGTTTTTCCTTCATAGGTTTTTATTTCCTTGGTGTTTTTTTTCCGTGTATTCTTAGGAGTGGTGGCTGAAGGAATTTATTTAATTATAGGCTTTTTTGTTTATTTTATTTTACTTATACTTTCCAATAGTCGGAAAATATTCATGTTTCGATTTACTTAATTTTTTCAGAAGAGGAAAAAATATTTGATTAAAACTTAATTTTTATTTTATAAACTTTTTTTTTTTGGACCCGTTAGAAAATAATTGAGTTTAATTTATTTTAACTTGAATAAGAAAAGGAAACAAAAGCGGAAGTTGGAATTTTCTTTTTTGGTCATTTTTTTTTGTTTGTCGGAAAATATTCATGTATTGATATTCTCTCTTCGCCATTGTACAAGTGAAGGGGAGAATTGTTGGTGTTTTTCTTCTAGTGCTTATTTTCACTTATCTCTCTCTCTCTCTCTCTCTCTCTCTCTCTCTCTCTCTCTCTCTCTCTCTCAATGATAAACTTCCTCAACTTATCTTTTTCCTCATAAAACTTTCAGTTGTTTGTCGATTAAGAAGCACAAGAAGATGATGACGAATTAGGATCATAGAAAACGGATTAGAATAATAAGAGAACGAGATGTAATTAAGGAGGAGAAAGAGGAGGAGGAGGAGGAGGAAAAGGGTGAAGAGGAAGAGGAGGGAAGGGAGAAGAGAAGGAGGAGGAAAAGGGGAAGAGAAGGTTGGAAGAGAAGGAGGAGGAGAAGAAGAAAGAGGGCGAAGAGGAGGAAAGGGGGAAGAGAAGAAGGAGGAGGAGAGGTGGAAGAGAAAAAGAAGAAAGAGGACGAAGAGGAAGAGGAGGAAAAGGGGAAGAGAAGGAGGAGGAAATGGGGAAGACAAAATACCTACATTGTTATTTTTTTCTTAAGTCAGTGATCATCGTAATAACTTTCCCTTCGTCTCTCTCATCACACATTACCAAACAACTTTTAAAACAAACAAACAAATAAACTCTCCCAGTATTGCCTCGTTCTATTTGTCTTATACCAGTAACATGTGAGGTTCCCGGTAACGTGTGGTGGACTGGTGGTGCTTACTGGGTCGTATGTTCAGATTATTTAAAATTTAAATGGGGGAAAATTGTGTTGGTTGCTGTGTCGCTTCGTGTTGGTATAAATTGTATTGGCTCATTTCGTGTGTGTGTGTGTGTGTGTGTGTGTGTGTGTGTGTGTGTGTGTGTGTGTGTGTGTGTGTGTGTGTGTGTGTGTGTGTGTGTGTGTGTGTGTGTGTGTGTGTGTGTGTGTGTGTGTGTGAAATAAAGAGAAATGTAGAATTATGTCGAATTATTTTTTTAATTAAAGAAAATGAGATCTGTATTATTTTTTATTTTTTTATAACTGAAAAAAAATAGTGAGGTGGGTAAAATTTTTAGTAATGAAGGAAATTAATTAAAATTGGGTCAGAAGGATATATATATTTTTTACTGTGTTTCAGAATATTATCGGTTTTAATATCTGTTGTTTTCTTTTAAATAATCGGGTTTTTTTATGCAAGTATTTTTTCTGTTAATATATGTTTTTGTTTCATTAATTATTTATTTTGTAATATTTTTGTTTTTAGAGTATTCATTCCACTTATTTAAAAGTCTATTTCTTACTTATTAATTAATCCAAAGACCAATTTCTTACCTATTTACCTAACACATCATTAACAAAATATATATATCCTTTATAAATCACAAAACAGATCAGACTCACCAATACACACAAGACGAGGTCATATCTCACCGTATCTTCTTAATATCTACATCTCATTTAATTATCTACCAATACACATTACACTCACTACTATGCAACACTTTTTAGAACAACAACGACAGATCACAGTCAACACAACACAAGGACATGTTTGTCAGAGTTTACGCAACACCACAATTAGCCACAGCGGGTCGGGTAGACATAAATTGGTGGTGTTTTCATTGGCCCGCGTTATGCCCACCAACACACATAACAGTATGAGTTATGGCAAAAAACTGGTGCCATTTAGTAGATGTATTAACGTAAATCATGAGACACGCGGGTATTGTAGGGGGGTGAGGGCAGGGGAGAATGGGAGGGGTAGGAGAAAAGGGAGGGCAGCAGGAGGAAGGTTAGGGGAGAAACAGGAGGGATAGGAAGAGGAGGAGGAAAGGGGTGGGAGGTAATGGAATGATGGGGAGGTGAGGAGGAAAAAGGGGTGGGGATAGGAGGAGGAGGAGGAAAAGGTGAGGGGTAAAAAGAGGGGAAAGGGGAGGGAGGGGATAGTAGGAAGAGGGTAGGAGGAGGAGGGGGGGTTAGTGGTAATAGGATGGAGGGGGGAAATAAGGAGGTGAGGGGTAAGAGGGGAGGGGGATAGGAGGAGGGGTAAGAGGGGAGGGGGATAGGAGGAAGGGTAGCAGGAGAGGGAAGAGGAACGTGTTGATATAAACAATAGCGGGTGGAGAGGTAGTGGAGGGGAGGAACCGAGTGACCTCAATTAGGGGTCATGTGACACAGATGGCCTCTATGACCTAAGTTGATGGTGTGGCATAATTTGTCCACGTAACATAACCCGGAGATGTGACGTATACTGAGGATACAACACGGAAATATGTACATAATATTAACCTTCATAATTTGTAACCTGAACTTAACGTGGATTTAAAATAACAGGACTATGATGTAACCGTGTCAATTTTACTCGAGGACAGTATGTAACCCGTATATATACAGACTGTTACATAACCTGATAATATAACCCGTATATATGCTGACTTGTTACGTAACTTGATAATATAACTCGTATATATGCTGAGTGTTACGTAGCCTAATAATATAACTCATACATATGCAGTGTTACGTAACCTGACACTATAATCCGTATTATATGTTGACTGTTATGTAACTTGATAATACAACCCGTATATTTGCTTTTAGGTAACCTGGAAATATTGGGTAAAGCCCCGATATAAAATGTTGACAACCCGGTATATTGTACTGTATATATGGGACAATATTAGTTTCCTAGAATATTATATAAATTACTGGATATATCA
Organism: Homarus americanus; assembly: GCF_018991925.1. Taxonomy (NCBI): domain Eukaryota; kingdom Metazoa; phylum Arthropoda; class Malacostraca; order Decapoda; family Nephropidae; genus Homarus; species Homarus americanus. The sequence goes on from NW_024730664.1 coordinate 31,194, forward strand.
ATAGGTATTTCAATATAAAAGAAAGTGCGTTTGGTCTACATCAAAGAAAACGGCGAATAAAATTTTTCTAACAAGTTAAATTTAGTCTATAATATAATTTAACATTTATTCTATAGATGAAAAGGGATCAGTTAGAATATAGTATACATGAATAAAAAATCATCCGTATCCCAAGAATTTAACCTAAAGTGTAGAAATACTTCATAAACAACAAAGATTTAGGTTAGAGGACGTACCACAGAAAACGTGACATGAATCAAAACACGAGGACAAACTTTAATAATTTGGAATATTACTTAAATTGATACCAGTGATGAAAAAAAGTGGGAATTTAGATACGATATACGATAGCCTAAAACCCAGGGATATATTATAGAAGTCCTAAAGGAAACAGATAACAGGGAAGGATATCATAGGTAATCCTTCACGGTCAAGCTGTGCGTCGTCCGCTGGTCCTGACGTGATGTATCGCCTTGTGGCAGCTTGTGTGGTGGTGGTGGTGATTATGGTGTGGTGATGGTGGTGATGAACGGCCGTGTAGTGATTGTGGCGGTATGATGGTGATTGTGGCGGTATAATAGTGATTGTGGTATTGTTGGTGATTTGGGGGTGATTTTGGCGGTATAATAGTGATTGTGGTATTGTTGGTGGTGATTGTGGCGGTAGTAGTTGTAGTTGAATGAGGGTGCGCCAAGTCCGTAGATTGGTGATTGTGGTATTGTTGGTGGTTTGGGGGTGATTGTGGCGGTATAATGGTGATTGCGGTATTGTTGGTGGTTGAATTGAATTGAATTGAACTGAAAGATTCTATATAGCCAGAAAAACACAGATACAGAGTGGATAATAATAACAATATTAACATGGCTGAGCCAGTTGAGAACCTGAGCTCTCTTTTAGGCACCTGATATATACTATACATTTATCTCAAGGAAGTATTATGTAACATTTAGTATCATCTGATTGTGGTGTTGTTGGTTGGTGGTGGTTCAGCTGGAATGAATGTAACCCCTCGTGTGCGCGTGCTTGTGTGTGCGTGTGCGTGTGTGTGTGCGTGTGTGTGCGCTTGTGTGTGTGTGTGTGTGTGTCTGTGTGTGTGTGTGTGTGACTGAGATAAGATCACACCAACCCTCCCCTCCCTTCACTTCACTCGTTCCTCATCACCTCCTCTTCCTCATTTCCAACCCGGCACATGCTTCCTCACCTCCCCACCTCGCCATATCTCCCCACCCCCTCTCATAACTCACACTCCTAATCCCTCTCCAATCTACCCCACACACCTCTTGCACTTGACCCCCCACACACTAACTCCTCACCTCTCCCCCTTTCACTCCCCCTTTCACTTCACACCCTCGCCTCTCACGTTTCTCCCATACTACCTCACTACTCACCTCTCCCATTCACCTCCCCTCACCTATTCCCTCACCCCTAACTCTCATTACTCACTTATCCCATTTACTCTTCAAATCTCACCCCTCATCTCTTCCCTCACTACTCACCCCTCACCCCTCTTCTCTCCCCTCCGGACATATTTGCTGGCGGCCGATTACCTCCGGATATTAGAAGTTTTTTTTACACAGAGGTGATTGATGTTGGTTATCAGAAGCAAACTTCCGATGGGTCGACGATCCGGATAAATGAGTCGGGAATGGGCAGCGACGCTCACTGAGTCACTCGCAATATCCGGCCTCCTGACGTCCCCGTGTTTTACCTTATGGATTTTATCATATAACCTGTGTTTATTCGTGAACAAAAAAGAGAGAAAGAAACAATATATACTTTGTGTGTGCGTGCGTGCGTGTGCGTGTGTGTGTGCGCGCGACAGTAAATATACCTAGTTTATTTTATTAGATAGACACATTGATTTTTTTTTTCAATCCTTCCGACGAGACGAGTTAAGATGCACATATCGGGGTCAAGTTCAACACGAGTCTTCCTTAACTCAGCCGCCAAGCACCTCAGAGACCCCGGGATCGATGCTTAAACGGCCTCCTCACCGCCACATATTGACATTCTTGTGTCTCCTCCTACGAACAAACTTGACATTTAATCTCCTATTTGGACTGATAAGTTGGTTCTGGCCAGCGCCTATTGGGGACTTACATCTTGAGCGAGCATTTCATTATAGCAAGGTGGTCCGGGGTGGGGAAGGCTCTTAGTTTGGGGATGGTTAAGATGCCGCAGCCGCCACCGTCACTCCTGCTGCCTCTGTTTTTGTTTTTGTTGTACGTCTCATACTGTTCTATCTGGTTCGTTTAATGTACAGTGATGGTGTTGGGTTGTTCACTTTAGTCTGGATTTTCGTTTTTACGTTCAGGTGATCTTGGCTAGCTTTTCTTAGTATCTTCAAAACCATGTACTATAGTAAAAATACTACTACAAATAAAAGCAATAGTAATAATAATAGTAATAACGACTTGTAATAATACTTTCAATCATATATGTTTAGGTAAGGACAAAAACACGAGATAAAAACCCCCAAAAATATGATAATAGATGATAGGTTGGTCACAAAAATAAAGTAAACAAGAGTGGACACTTACCCTGCGGGAGCACGTACTCAAACTGAGGTAATAATAATCTCATTTTTATTTTTATTTTTTTGTCCGTGTTTCTTTTTTGTTGAGAGTTTTACAGTTTTTGTTGTTGTTTTTTACTTAACCTTTGTGGTAATACGATAAAATAAAGAACACTGGCTGGGTTGGTTATGAGGAACGAGGTCATAATGAAAGATCCAGGGAAGCCGGAAATCCGAGGAAATACACTGTCTGTTAAGGTATCGGAACCTATGATATTTTTTCTGTCACTCACCAAGTTATGAATCGACTTGTTCCTTGGACACTCTATGACGAGCGTTAACAGTGGATGGTGATGATGTGAGATGGTTGTACTGAAATGAGGTTGAGAGACGATTCTGGGGGGAAGTGAGGCTGCGAGATGATTCTTGGGGAAGTAAGGCTGCGAGACGATTCGGGGGGAAATGAGGTTGTAAGATGATTCTGGGGGAAGTGAGGCTGTGAGTTGATTCTGGGAAGGAAGTGAGGCTGTGTGATGATTCTGGGGGAAGTGAGGCTGTGTGATGATTTGGGGGAGGGGAAGTGAGGCTGTGTAATGATTCGGGGAGGGGAAGTGAGGCTGTGAGATGTACTTGAGATTTTGTGAGATGTATCTCGGAAGAGAGACAGACGGCTGGAAGATGTCACGTTGCCATTTATGAATTATTTATAATAATGTACACGGTTAACTAGGTCAGTGTGTGGCCCAGGGAATTAATGAGGGCAGTTTATAGCGTTAGAGAAGTACGAGTTCTTGAGTTATTCTTTTGTAGAGGTGAAGTTCCTGAACGGATCCAGCTGTTAATTTTGAACCCCTGACATGACCCCTAACATGACCCCTAACCCCTGACATGACCCACTCCCCTGACATGACCCCTTCCCCTGACATAACACCCCTCCCCTAAGGATGCTATGAACACCCCCCTCCCCTTCTCGTTCTCCTACACCACGGCGGCCATCAGTCAGCCGCCGCCTCCCACCTCCCAACATTTCATCAAGTTCGGTGCAGAAATAACCAGCTGCCGTCCATGATTTGTCGGTGGCAGCTGGTAGCAGCTGCTGGTAAACTGGGCGCTCTCAACACACCTTTTGATTCAACCCCGTGTTACCGCCGTGACATCCACACACTTCAGCCACACCCACGGCCACGCCCACACACATAGAAACCATGTCCACACGTCTGATCTATACCCACTCACCATATCCTTCCCCGTAGAATTTACCCACGGCCACACAACTCTCCCATGCCCACATATCTCTACCATGCCCACGAAACACACCCACACCCACACCCACACCTACACCCACACCCACACCCACACCTACACCCACACCCACCAGCTTAATACCAACTCACATATGATGTTTTTATAACTGCGGTGTCTGTGATGATGACTTATTATTGGTACAAATTAATGGGTGGAGAGATACTGTTTTTCTTCCCGAATATTAAGACGAGCGTTTAAGATAACACCCTCTTAGGCGAGGGTTCCTTTAGTACGTGAATTATTAGTATGATAATAATAATAATAATAATAATAATAATAATAATAATAATAATAATAATAATAATAATAGCAAAAACAACAGCACACCACCACCACCAACAACAACAACAACAGCAACAACAACAACAACAACAATAACAACAATATATATAAACAGGTATTTTTTTCATAATTCTCGTACATACAGTATAAGAGGAGCCGTCAAGATCCCGGGCCGTATAGGCAGGGTACACACTAACTCCCTCTACACAGGTGAAATATTACCACACACTGGCTATAAAAGTCTTTAACCTGAGTGTGAGGAAGATGGGGCAGGACACGTGGGCTGTACCATTAAAAAGAGTGACAGTGCCGGCATAAGGCGAGCGAAGGTTCGTCTGGCGTAGCTTCCAGTTGAGTAAGAAGAACGTCAGGTGCTGTTGACTTCTCGTGCTGGAGCGGTTATTATTATTATTATTATTATTATTATTATTATTATTATTATTATTATTATTATTATTATTATTATTATTATTATTATTACTATCTGTTGGTTATCACAGACGTGGTTGTACATGTCATCACACTCTGGATACTCAGGTAAGAGTCACGTAGTTTACCAGGGAAGACGCATGACCATTTCCCCCAAATTAGACAGCTCACCCATTTGCCCAGAAGTGAGTGTGGGTCATGTCCGTGCTGACGTTAGTGGCTCTTACCACTTCTAGGGAAGGTGTCTGTAAAAAGGCGGAGTTATATTTATGTTCCTCTAAATGTAATGTTCGTCGACTTGCAACATTTCCGACTTTCCCCGTAGAGTTAGGGTGTTCTGTGTGTGTGTGTGTGTGTGTGTGTGTGTGTGTGTGTGTGTGTACAAGATGACCATATGAAACTCGCGTTGGCTGATCACAGTAAGATACAAAACACCTTATGCATCACATATATTTCCCAAATCATCTATAAAATACTTCCGTTAAATCACACAGTATTGCCAGATAAAAGCCAAGCGAAATATACCTTTGGCTTCATATACTATTTATAAATCACCACATACGCAAAATGCCTGTATGAATCACCCAGTGTTGCCAGATCACAGACATACATGAATCACCAACTGGTGCCAGATTAGAGTGCTGGAGGGCCAGGTAGTGGAAGCATTCACCAATAAATTAACGAGATTTATTGTCGTTATCTTGAACTGCAAATATGAATATATTTGGCTCTTTCATACAACAAATTGGACATGATTGCGTTATTTCTAATTTCAAATAATATTCAATGTCATCATAAACTCCAACTATGATGAAATAATTTGTTATTTTAACTCAGAATTTAATCTCGTTCTCATTATCCCTAATAAGATATAATGACGTCGTCACTGACTACAAATAAGAATTTTTTTCGTAATATCTGACGTAAACTTAGACTTCATTGTGATGTTTTTTAATCCAATTGACACTGAATTTCATTAAGTGTCACTCAGTAAGATTTAATTTTCATTCTTTTTTCCCTCCTCAGGTTTATGTCTCCGCGGACAACCCGGATATGTTGAGGATTTTAATCATTAAGGAATTCTGATTGTTTACTTTCGTAGCGTCGTGGGCGTGACGAAAGTGACGTCACTCAGTGTTGCCGACTTTATAGTCTGCAAATATAAAGTTTTCTATATCTCGAGGTGTTAGTCTCTCCCTTTATAGCTCAACCACTCACCGCTTCTAATATAAAGTCTGATAGTCTTAAAATTCCCGAAAGAGTTAATCTAATTAATTATTCATGTCATCTGCGTCGTGCGGGTGAAGTTTAGGAGGGCATCCAACATGACGTCATCAAGAGTGTTGCCGGCGGGAGTTCCCTAAGCGGAAGTTGTCTCTCTGGATGACGTGTCTGTTTATTGTTTCTCAGAGGCGGCGTGACTCTCTCTCTCTCTCCTGCCCTTCACTGTGAAACGTCGCTTTGTATTAAGAGTCCGAGAATAGTTATAAATAAATCATTCGCGCCATTTATGTAGCGTGGAGGTGTGTGTCGAGCGTGACGTCCCCAAGAGTGGAGGGTGAGGGGGAGGTAGGGAGGGGGGAGTGTTTGCCAAGCGGAAGTTGTCTCACCATATGACAGGTCGGTGTATAATGTCTGGCCGGCGTCTTTTCACCTCTCTCCTTCCGGGCCACCGTCTCTTTATATTACGTCCGGGTGGAGCTATAAATAATTTATTCATCTCTCCCTCGCTGTGTTACTCTGATGAATATAAAAGTCTCTTAAGGGTAGACAAGACTTGAGAGATAGAGAGAGATACAAACACTACCTTGGAGAAGAAGACATTAAGAGATACCGAGTCACCTTGGGGACGTACCGGGGAAGGAATCAGGGAGACATTGATTGATAAAAACGTCTCTTTTTGGGGGAGGAGAGAGGATATCGAGAGACACTGAGAGATACAAAAGTCACCTTGTGGGGGGGGGGGGTAGGAGGGGGTATAGGAGAGAATTCGATCTTTATAAATCTCTTGAAAGGATAAGTTGGTTGAGGTGAGGGGAGGTGAGGGAAAGGTTAAGAGACGAAGGGAGGGGGGTGTATCAGGTCTCTCATCGGCGCGAGAAAGAGAGAGAGAGATCTTGGGCCGTAGCCACACACCCGGTCTTTGTCCAAAAACAATGGAAGAAGTAAATTGAACGTGACTGAAATGTTGTGTGTGAGCAGATTGACAGAGTTGAAGGCTTGATTAGTTCCTCAGCCGGCCGCCAGAGGACTCAGTAGCGTCACAGTCGTCGTTGAGGTGGAGAGTGTCGCACCTTTCTATACTTTCCCTGCCTCTTCGATGGATTCAGCGGAGTGTCTGGGTATTTTGTCGCACTTTTCTTCACCTTTCTCACTTTCTCTTCCTTTCACCGCTTTCTACGAACCTTTCTATCCCACCGTCAGAATAAGAGGAAAGTCGATGGGGATGCTATTGAATCTTTCCCCTATTTTCTACCCCAAATAACACCTTCATTTAGGGAAAATTGAGGATTATTTTACCCCTTTCAGATTTGTCGATCTGATCCCTCCTATCAAGCCCAGGGACTTTCCCCTATATATTATCTTCTTCCCTTTTTCCAAGCATCCTTTCCTCTTATTCTCCCTGTATTTTGTATTTTCTCCCTGTATTTTATATTTTCTCCCTGTATTTTGTATTTTCTCCCTGTATTTTGTATTTTCTCCCTGTATTTTGTATTTTCTCCCTGTAATTAACATTTTCTCCCTGTATTTTGTATTATTCTCCCTTGTTTTCTCTTTATTTCGTGTTTATTACTACATCTTATCACATTTCCTCCCCTATTTCTTATTTTCTTCGTGTATTTTCGCATTTTAGCTCTTCAAGGTGTCCTTAAACGCGAAAACGTTGCCTAAAACAAAACGTTACTTAACAACCAAGAGACGTTACTTAACACTCACAAGACGTTCCTTAACACCCGCGAGACGTTCCTTAACACCCGCGAGACGTTCCTTACCACCCGCGAGACGTTCCTTAACACCCGCGAGACGTTCCTTACCACCCGCGAGACGTTCCTTACCACCCGCGAGACGTTCCTTACCACAAGAAGTTACTTAACACAAAAGGTTACTTAACACAAGACGTTACTTAACATAACACGTTAATAGACACAAAAAGTTACTAGACACAAAAAGTTACATAACAAACGACGTTCCTTAACACAAGATGTTCCTTTATAAGTTTAAGATGGGAGTTACCATGACCTAAGTTGGCCTCCTTAGGGATATTTGATCCATTTTATCTGGCTCTTCGCCCATCAGCCTGCCGCCCCTGGATAACACCGCCCTTACTATGTTGAGGGATTAGGGAGAGGGTGTAGGAGGAGGAGGAGGAGAGAAGGAAAGCGAGGGAGATAAAAGAGGAGGGGGAGGTAGGAGAGGAGGAAGAGGAGGAAAGGAAAGGGGGGAGAAAGGGGAAGTGGAGGAAAAGAAAGGAGGACAGAGAGAGAAAAGGGAGGAAGAGGTAAGAAGGCAAGCGAGGGAGATAAAAGAGGAGACAGAGGTAGGAGAGGGAGATAAAAGAGGTAGGTGAGGAGGAAGAGGAGGAAAGGAAGGGGGGAGAAAGGGGAAGTGGAGGAAAAGAAGGGAGGACAGAGAGAGAAAAGGGAGGAGATAAGAAGGAAAGCGAGGGAGAGGGAGGAGGAAAGGAATGACAGGTAGAGGATGGAGGAGTAGGAAAGGAAGTAGAGAGGAAGGAAGGAGTAGGAGGAGAAATGTAAAGAAGGACAGGGAGAGAAGAAAAGAAAGGAAGGAGAGAGAGAAGGATAAAAAAGAAGGAAAGAGAGGGAGAGGAATTAAGGAGAGGAGGAGGACAATTACAACCACATTCATAACAACCAACCCAACCACTACAACCACCACTACCACAACTACTACCTCAACCACCACTACCACCACCACCTCAACCATCACCAAAACAACCACCACCACAACAAACACCACCACAACAAACACCACCACCACAACAACCACCACCACCTCAACCATCACCAAAACAACCACCACCACAACAACCACCACCCCTGGCATAAAAACACTCCACCCGTCGTACCACATGCCGCTTGATGAGTGTCTCTACAGTTGTAAAAACACACACACACACAACTGGCAACCATATATATTGCTATAATATATTGTTGTGATGGTGGTGGTTGTGATGGTGGTTGCGATGGTGGTTGTTCTGCTGGTCTTTATTTTGGTTTTTGTTCTGGTAGTTACAGGTGGATGGTGTTGGGGGGGAGGGGGGGATGATAACTGGGTATTTTATGTTCACTGCACACTTATCCCCTTGAGTACATGACTGATGGAAAAAACTGAGTGAGTTTATTTGGTACTGTACGTTATTTACTGGTGTGTGTGTGTGTGTGTCCTGTGTGTGTGTGTCCTGTGTGTGTGTGTGTGTCTGTGTGTGTAACCGCCTTAACTGCCCGCCATTATCATCAATTCAGACACAGCTGCCATACCCTACACTTCTTATACCCCTCACGAGGCGCCCTTAACCACGCCTCTCCTTGGTTAAATTGCTCCGTAATTCATAAGTGTCGAAGCGGCAGTACAGGTGCAGCTACAGGAATAGATACAAGAACAGACACAAATATTAGTACAAGTTAATATACAAGTACAGGGATAGGTTCAAGAACAGATCCAGTCAGTCACAAGAACACTGATTACAGATACAAATACAAATAAAAATACAAAGATTTCAAAATAAAGACAATAGCTGCTGCCTAGTGTATGTTGCTACCTAAGAACACGTACATACATACAGTACATACATTGTGGTCGCCCCTCGTGTAACGAGGATGGCCGGCCCATAAGGCCACCTAGGCGTAAATTTGTGTAAGAAGTAGAAGCTGTCGCCAACACAACAACCACACCCTGAGTTAACGAGCTGCGTGACCCAGTGTCAAGGAATAGTCCGAGAAGACCGGACAGCTCGTCAACTGCACTGGCTAACCATTACCCCGAAACACGATCCTCAAATCTCTTAAAATCCATGTCCACCAATTACTGCTGGGTAGACAGAGGCAAATGGCGGAAAGAAACTTGCCCATATTTTCACCTTGCCCGGGGATCGAACCCGGGTCTGCTCGCTTGCGAGGCGAGCATGCTGACCATTACACCACAGATCACAATACATACATACATACATACATACATACATACATACATACATACATACATACATACATACATACATACATACATACATACATACTTCTTGTTTCCTTGTGGTTATCAGCACATACATACATAAAGACCTTAAATCACTGCAGCACAGATCAACAGCAGTATACGGGACGCCTCCATTAAGTGTGAATGGCTTACCCCTGCCTTACCTGACCTATCTGATGGATGTTTATCGTACGTGAGGAAAGTGAGGAAAGCTCATGTAGAGAGAATGCTTAATGCAATACTGTATAGACTGACTGACTGACTGGCTGACACAAGCCAATTACATTACCCTCACACATTATTTCATTGAGGTTTGGGGAAAAATATAATAGATTACGTCATTACGATATAAAATACGATATTTTTACGACAAAACGTAGAACCCTTGGGGAAAAATTCTTAATGGTATAAGACATAGGGGGTAATTACTCGATTATTTAGAGGAAAAGTATATACTAGTTTAAGACAGAAGGGAAAAATAGTCGATTACTATAGGAAAAATGCGTAATGACTCAACACATATGGAGGAAAATTCTCAATTATTTTAGACAGAATCGAGGCTTTAAAGGGGAAAAATCCTAAATGGTACAAGTCACTGGGGAAAATATGTGACATTTAACGCAGAATTGAAGCTTTTAGGAGGGGAAAATACTGTGAGGTCTAAGGCATAAAGAGGACAAAAATACACCATCACTTTAAGACAGAATCGAAGAGAAGAGAAGGGAAGAAATCCGTAATTGTGTAAGTGAGTCCTCTATTTTTCTTCCTAACTTGGGCAGGAGTGAAGGAAGAATCTCTGATCCCCTCCCCACGTCTTCCTATCCAACCCCCCGGCACCTTCCTATCTCACCCCTGCCCCCTCCCATCTCAAATCTCACCCCACCCCACACCCTCCATTCCACCCCTGACCTGCCCCTCCCCACACCACCCCACCCCACACCACCTTACTCCCACCCCACACTCTGCCCCCACCCCCACCCCACCCTCCCCTGCCCCCTGAAAAAGTGAACGGGTCATGAGGCTGTAGTTTATTGTCCATGAGATATCCTTCGTTGGATCCCCGAGAGACTGAAGGGATGATTGCAGTCAGTCCTCTCTCTCTCTCAAAGAGAGGCCTCCAGACCGTGCACACTGATCAGCGCTTTTTTCATCTCCGTTGTAGGGCGTATCATTTGACCTATTCAATTAACGTTGATGTGTAGGGGAGTGTTGTTGTTTTTTGTTGTTGTTGTTGTTGTTCGTGGTCTACATTCCTAGCTAATGGAAGTATTTCGCCCTCACTCTACCGGAGACTCCTTGGAGGTCTACCTGACGTAACAACAACAGTCAGAAGATATCCCTACCACATAAGACTCCTGACACTGCGCACCTCCTGACGGCTGACACACAGTAAATCAGCAGACATGACCGCCGTTAGGCAAGAGACACATGAGTGTTCCAAGTAATACAGTTGTAGACTCGGGTTGTAGAGCCAGACTTATGGGGACGGGATCTCTCGTCGGCAAACACTACCAGCGTGTCTCAACAGTGTGGTGTGAGGACGGACAGTAACCATGAAGTGTGTCGTCCGATGGTGGCGAGGAACACTGTGGACCACGACTTAATACGTGATTCCTTGGCATCAGAGAGCCTTTACCTCAGTGATAAATTAACGGGGTCAAGGTAGATAGAGGAGTTAATGTTACAATGAGTGCAGGTGGAGGGTAAATACAGGTACAGGTAGAAGGTAAATATAGGTACAGGTGGAGAGGAGGGTAAATACAGGTACAGGTGGAGGGTAAATACAGGTACAGGTAGAGAACAGGTACAGGTGGAGGATAAATACAGGTACAGGTAGAAGGTAATAGGTGGAGGGAGGTAAATACAGGTACAGGTGGAGGAGGAGAGTAAATACAGGTACAGGTGGAGGGTAAATGTACAGGTAGGGACAGGCGGTGGAGGTAAATACAGGTACAGGTAGAGAACAGGTACAGGTGGAGTAGAGAGACAGGTCAGGTGAGGTAAAGGTGAGAACAGGCAGGGGAGGGTAAATGTACAGGTGAGAGGTGGTGGAGGGTAAATACAGGTGAGAACAGGTACAGGTGGAGGGTAAATATAGGTACAGGTAGAGAACAGGTACAGGTGGAGGATAAATAGGTGGAGGATAAATACAGGTACAGGTAGAGAACAGGTAAGGTTGGCTCTCTTCCTCTTGATGTAGGTATTTGGGTAATGGGGCCATGGTTAAATTGATCTTCATTTCGTGTACTCTTGTGGCAGACGCCATAGAATCCATCATCACTGGTTAATACTCTCTCTCTCTCTCCTCTCTCTCTCTCTCTCTCTCTCCATACTTGAATATTTGTGTGTGAATGACCTGGGTGTTGTGGTGACCTGAGCTGATGTAGTACAGTTACCTGGGTGGTGTACTGACCTGGGTGGTGTCGTGACCTGGGTGGTGTAGTGACCTGGGTGGTGTAGTGACCTGGGTGGAATGGTGACCTGGGTGGTGTAGTGACCTGGGTGGTGTAGTGACCTGGGTGTTGTGGTGACCTGAGCTGATGTGGTACAGTGACCTGGGTGGTGTAGTGACCTGGGTGGTGTGGTGACCTGGGTGGAATGGTGACCTGGGTGGTGTAGTGACCTGGGTGGTGTAGTGACCTGGGTGGTATGGTGACCTGGGTGGTGTGGTGACCTGGTTGGAGTAAGAGGTACGAGTGCAAAGTGAGGGAAGAGAATAGGAGGTGAGAGATGGAGAAGGGAGGGTGATATGGTGAGGGAGAGAAAGTGAGAGGAGGAAAATAGGTGGGCGTGGCGGAGAGAGTAAAGTACACACGCACTCACACACACACAAGACAGACAGACAGACAGACACAGACAGACAGACAGACAGACAGACAGACAGACAGACAGACAGACACACACACACACACACACACACAAGTATAAACCTTAAACAAAGACCACACACACACACACACACACACACACACACACACACACACACACACACACACACAGGCGGGTCATATTAGGAGAGAGAGAGAAACGGCGCCAGAAATCACAGACGTTTCCTCTGACTCACTGTTAACTTTGATGGACGCCGGGGTGGTGTGTACGAGAGAGAGAGAGAGAGAGAGAGTACAGGACCATGACTGAGAGTACAAATCGGACACGCATATTTGTACCTGACTCACAAGCTTGATGTTACCAATTATCTGTGATTTGTATTGGTGCAGTGGACGAGGTGGATCATGTTGTATTGGCGCAGTAGACGATGTGGATCATGTTGTATTGGCGCAGTAGACGAGGTGGATCATGTTGTGTTGGCGCAGTAGACGAGGTGGATCATATTGTATTGGCGCAGAGACGATGGATCATGTTATTGGGGCAGTGAGTGGACTGTGTTGTATTGCAGTGGACGAGGTGGATCATATTGTGTTGGCGAAGTAGACGAGGTGGATCATGTTGTATTGGCGAAGTAGACGAGACTGCGGCATTGCGGCGGACGAGGTGGATCATATTGGGCGGGAAGTAGACGAGGTGGATCTTGTTGTATTGGCGCAGTAGACGAGGTGGATCGACAGTTGGCAGTAGACGAGGATTTGTTGTATTGGCGTAGACGAGGGATCATGTTGTACCGGGATGCATCTGTGAAGGTTCCGCTTCGTTATTGGTTAAGGTTAGGGTTAGGTAAAATCAAAATCATCTAAACCACGGAAAAACTTACGAGTGACAAACTACATTACCAAACCGTGACTATTGAACTCAAATTGGAGAAGCCTAAACAAACCTCCAGGAATTCCAATCTGAAGGTCCTGCTGGATGCTAGCTTCTAAGAAAATCTAAATAAATGTAACTCTTTGTAACTCGATTTACCTATAAAACGGCAGCAATTTGGAGCTGTATGGAAATAAAGGTGTGGTGTGATCAGAACGGTCATGTACCAACACACACACACACACACACACACACACACACACACACACACCACGGAGGAAGATGAAAGCTGCAAGATCGAAAATTGAGGGTATTAAGTGACTTGGCCAGCATCAGGAATCAGTGGGAGTCTTTGAAAGCGGTAGAGATTAAAAGCCGATTGGTCAACGTCGGTCTAATCTGTTTACCAAGTTGAAGCACTTAAAGCAGTTCACAACAACAATAACAGTTTACCAAAAGGTGTCCAATATCTCGAGTTTATAGAACGTATTATGTAAAGTGCATGTCGTATTTTTAACTCTACTTTTTTCCATTTAAAAACTAAAACGTCTCTATGTAAACAGACAGGGGGGTGTGGTGCTGTATGACGGTAAAAACTACGAGACGTACCTGACAGTAATAGACATCCATTTCATATATTATGACAGTAGCAGAGAGACACTAACATGTGGTCACAATTTTTATCCTCAAGTTCACATTAAAATATCCTCATAACTTTTCTTTCGTCTTCATTTCATTTAAACTAACTAAAGATATTTAAAATGATGAAGATAATTATAGTGAAGCCTGAAAAAGAAATAGATATATAGCGATGTTCCTTGTGTACCGCCTGGTTGTTGTCGTCGGGTTATTTTCCTGTAGAGTACTGGGGAAAAATAACCTCATTTCTCTCTCGTGGGAGCACTCGAGCCCTGGGGTGAGGACACATCACACCACAACTGTCACACCGCCGCTGTTATCACTAGTAATAATTCGTCAACATCAAAAGGAAACACATAAAAAAAAGTCTACATACACGTGAAGTGTTTGGGGGACATATTTAGTGTCGGAGCACCAGATTAGTTTCCCTTGGCATCATGTGTAACAATATTATGTCAGGGCATTGTGTTTACTGTCATGCTTGTCAGGTGGCTCTTGGGTGACACTATGATGACAAGGTTTTATTACGGGCAGATACACAGTGCCAAATCAATCCTGTTACATAACCAACTTCCCCATTGTTGAGTAGCATCGTGTGGGGCTCATATATTCCCACATGGTGTTGTCACGTTTCCGGAGCAGTGGCCACGTATTCTTTGGCTCTTAACGCCGTGTTGGTACTTGCAGCTGGCGTGAATTGACTAGGCTCCTCTAGTGTCATGCACCGCTGGCCAGATGTGGTTTACCTCATTATGGTAAAATTGAACGTGTTTTCCCACTTTGTGTTGCTATGGAGGGTTCTGTGAAATGTCTCCCTTGCCCGAATGATGTTGCTACCTACAAAACACTGAATGTAACACACACACACACACACACACACACACACACACACACACACACACACTATATACTGCTACGTAAAGAAACAGTCAGTCACACGTTTCTTGCTCCTCATCCCCTCACTCTCACACACTGTTGCTACGTACAGTTGCCATGAAGCTGACAAGTTGCTACACTCGTGTGCTGACTGTCACCCTGTTGTTTTTGTCTCCGCCAGCCACCACCTGTGAGACTGGCGAGTGATAGATGAGGAGGAGGAGGCACAATGCCTGCCCCCTCCTCCCCAACATCTCTCACGTAATCTGGAGAATTTAGTTTTCATAATTTTTTTTCCCAATGGTTGACTAAAGGAGCTACCATTACTTGCCCATGGTTCTTAGTGGTTTAAATGGTGCGTTATGGTGAGGAGAGATTCATAGTGGCAGGTTAAGAACGCCTCTTGTTTGTATAATTAGTAACTTCTGTCCTCGTCAAGGTGAGAGAGAGAGAGAGAGAGAGAGAGAGAGAGAGAGAGAGAGAGAGAGAGGACATTGCAAGACGTGTGTGTGTGTGTGTGTGTGTGTGTTAAATTAACTTCTAAAAACGGGTGGAATGATTCTGCTAAAACTCACACATTTATTCTCACTCTTAATCCAGCCCTCCTCCTCCTCCTTCCTCAGCTCTCATCCTCTTATCCTCCTCCCTAATTCTCTACCTCCCATCTCCACACCGCAATCCACTCTCATCTTCCATCCTCTATCCCATCCATCCATTTTCCCACACCCATCCATTTAACCTTCACTCCACCATAATTCCCTCACAATAACTCATTCTCTCTTCCCTCTTCACTTGCTTCCTTCCATCCATCCTTCATCCTTCTCCTTTAACTCTCTTCTTACTATCCCTTCCCACGACCCTCCTTACTCCCTCTCATCCCATTCCACTCATCCTTCTCTTACCTCCCCTTTCCCCTTCACCCTTTCTTTCCTCCCCACCATTCCCCTACCCTCCTCCTACCTCCTCCTTCCATTTCCCCCATCCCTTATATTCTACCCCCCTCCCATCCTCCTCCTCCTCTCCCTCATCCGATTCCCCTAGCCATTCACCTACCCACCCCCCTCCCATTTCACCTACCTCCCTTCCCATCCCCACCCTCCTCCCTGTCTCACCTCTGTCGACCAAGCGTAGACAGGAAAACAAATCACCTCCATCAGTTTGTCAGCATTAAGGTAAGCTGGGAGTCGACGCCATACTGTCTCTCTCTACCTTTGTTTACATTCCTTTAAACATGTTCGATCGTGTTAAGACGAGAATGATGCCGTATTATTATTATTATTATTATTATTATTATTATTATTATTATTATTATTATTATTATTATTATTATTATTATTATTATTATTATTATTATTGTAGTTTTTGTTTTGTTTTGGTTTTATTATCGCTCTATATTCGACCTCTGATTATCACCTTGTGTTTCTTGTCGTCTTAATGAACCCATCGTGTGATTTTTGAACAGGTGTGTCACATAAATGCCAAGAAGATACTGAAAGACGGTGTACAGTAGCAGGTTTATTGGTCAATATTTCTCAGGTGATGACAAAAAATATATTAGTGACCCCTTGTTAGTCTAGGTCATAAGTGAGGGGAGGGTCATTGGTTCTCATGTTCAAACACACACACACACACTTGGTAAAAGTACATATTTACTCATATCATAATAGCTGGATGCCATATGTATGAACTTAAGGCTTTTCAAGTACATATTTCTGATGTTTTAAAGGATGATATTGGTGGTAATGCACAGTACATGAGAGACCGCGCACAGTGCATGCAGGGACCGAGTGGGTGTGGTAACTGCAGAGTCTGGGAAACATGAAACAACCGGGGTGCTTGCCTGATAGACGGTAGTCATTTGTCTTAAAGGACTCTCTCTCTCTCTCTCTCTCTCGGCTGTGATGTTTCCTCACTGTCTTGTTGGTGGTGCATCTCATTTAGTAGAGCTTCACCTACAGTGGAGCTTCACCTGCATTAGAGCTTCACCTACATTAAAGCTTTCGCTGCAGTAGTGTGGCCCACAGTAGTACTGTCTCCGCAGTGGAGCTTCACCGCCACGTTGCAATATTACCCCTGCGGGAACACACTTTACCACATCCCTTAATGTGTGATGAAACGAGACATATTTTCTTCTTCTATATCTAACAGCCTTAGCACACACACACACACACACACACACACACACACACACACACACACACACGAGCGCGCGAATGAAGAAAGAAGATAAATACAGCTTACTTTTTAACAAGGAAATACTCCTGGAATTACCTTAAATGGAAAAAATATTTAACTACCTTTCATTAAACGAGACACAAACACAGCGGCTTAAATGGGTCAAAATTACACTAGGACACTATTGTAATAGGGAGAAGGAGGAGGGAGGGAGGGGAGAAGGAAGGAGGGAGGGAGGGAGGGCGGGAGGGAAGGAAGGGGAAGGAGAAAATGGCGTAGTTTTTGGTTAGGGACTCACTGTAATAGGAACGTCTGCATTTAGAGTGTGGGAGGGAGGAAAATAGGGAGAGAAAGAGGTAATTGGGGAGGAAGGAATAGAGGAGGTACAAACCATTCTGATTACAGTAGGCTCAAAGTGAACCATCTGTCGCCGCTGCAGTTGGTGGATGAGAGCGACAGGTGGTGAAGATCCTGGATTTAGGAAAGTCAATATGATCCTGTGGGATTAGGACCGCTCTGGGAGATCCTGGGGTGGGAGTAACGGATTGTGGATTATGTAAAGGATCCATTAAGACACTATAGGACATCTTAACCTTAGGACACTTGATTACGTCCGTGACCTCAAGGCCCATCACCTATTTTTACTCTTATGTCCGGACACATTATAAATTGGACATTAAGAATATCACACCTGGGACATTTAGGACACCGTACCTTAATATTCTAGGACACAAAAACATTCACCCCTTCACCCTTCCTCCCTAAAACCTCCTTCCAGCATGAGGAGCACAACCAGACACCTTGACTTACCACAGATACCTTACACCATCGACTCCACCTCACCCCTCCCACCCTCACCCCCTCACCCCCCCCTAATCCCCCCCACATTTAAAGCATCAGATAGAGGGGCGGCCATTGGCGAGGACCCACAGCATAATATATAGGCGGTGATGGCGGCCACCTACAACCCAATGGTCTTGTTTATGTGACACTCAATTGGGAGTTTAAGCGTCAACCTGGCTATAAGCGTGGCACCCTCTCCGAGCATCAGGACTTGGGCAGCCACACAGTTCTGGTGATGGGGGCAGAAAGATGTGATTATTGTGGCTTAGTTATTTTGTTATCTTGTTATTTATCAGTTTATGTTATCTGTTTATTAAGTTATCTTGTTATGACCTTAAGTGAAATATATATTGAAGAAATGTAATCAATATTCAAGTGGGTTTTTATTATTATTATTATTATTATTACTGAGGTGTAACTAAACCAGGTAATATATGATAATGATATAAAAAATAGTGACTTTTCCCCCCAAAATAGCCTCAACTTAATACCTTTCTCTTAATAGGATCAAGCTTGCCCTCAGCATTTATCCTCAAGAAGTTCTCAAATTTAGTGTCTTAATTTAAATTTTGCTTTCCCATTTTTCTCTGGAAACTTTAGGCCCTTGTTTCACTTACTTTTATGAAATACTTAAGTTGGGTAAAATTACTTAGTATTACTTATATTTATATTTTAAGTGGGTTAAGACGTAGTGGGCGTAGTATTAGTAGTGGAAGTGACGTAGTTGGTGAGCACAATTAGTTTATAGTACAGAGTACTTAAGATTTTAACCCTGATTTTACCTGTAATTTTACCCCTGATTTTACCTGTAATTTTACCCCTGATTTTACCTGTAATTTTACCCCTGATTTTACCTGTAATTTTACCTGTGATTTTAATTCGGTGATTGGTAGCGACTGTCCGCTACTTCAAGTTTCAGTTACTTATTGGTAAGAACTTTTTTGCATATCCAGTTACTTCCAAACAGTCAGTTGATATACCCAATTACATCTAAATAATACCAGTTTGCGGACCCAGTTACTTTAAGGTAATAACAGTTAGTTTTAAAACTAATTTACTTCTAAACAGTTTAAGTTATCTCAAAGACTCACTTATCCTAAAGGCCATAACAGTCAGTTCAGAGGCCCACTCACTTAAAAAGAACACCAGTTAGCTCAAACACCCAGTCACTTCAAGGTAATAGCAGTCAAGCTTAAGGAACCAGTTACCTCAGGTCGACAAAAGTGTTCAGTATTTTCCTCGCCTTGTTTATCGACTGTTCGTAAGTGAAGAGTGAGTGAGTGAGAGAGCCAGACCTTGAGAGAGAAAGTGAGTGAGTGAGAGAGCCAGACCTTGAGAGAGAGAGAGTGAGTGAGAGAGAGCCAGACCTTGAGAGAGAGAGAGAGTGAGTGACTGCTCATAATAAATTGTCCGGCCTTAACTCTCACTTAACCCAATATATTTTTCAGAATTCTTTGATATTGGGAAAAAATTGAAAGGGAGGATTACTTACCGTTCGTGTAACTTATGGTATTAAATTCATGTTTGTTGCCTGATTTAAGTTTTGACTTGAATACCAATGACAGCTATAACACGTCTATAATGGTGCAGGTACAGTTATAGGTACAGTTACAATTACAGGTGCAGGTACAGTTATAGGTACAGTTACAATTACAGGTGCATGTACATTTATAGGTACAGTTACAATTACAGTTACAGGTACAATTATAGGTACGGTTACAAGTACAGGTACAATTACAGGTGGAGATACAGTTATAGGTACAGTTACAATTACAGGTGCAGGTACAATTATAGGTACAGTTACAATTACAGTTACAGGTGCAGGTACAGTTATAGGTACAGTTACAATTACAGGTACAGTTACAATTACAGGTGCAGGTACAGTTATAGGTACAGTTACAATTACAGGTGCAGGTACAATTATAGGTACAGTTATAATTACAGTTACAGGTGCAGGTACAGTTATAGGTACAGTTACAATTGCAGGTGCAGGTACAATTATAGGTACAGTTACAGGTGCAGGTACAGTTATAGGTACAGTTACAAGTACAGGTACAATTACAGGTGCAGGTACAGTTATTGGTACAGTTACAATTACAGTTACAGTTGCAGGTACAGTTATAGGTACAGTTACAAGTATAGGTACAATTACAGGTGCAGGTACAGTTATTGGTACAGTTACAATTACAGTTACAAGTATAGGTACAATTACAGGTGCAGGTACAATTACAGGTGCAGGTACATACTTTGGTTCTTGCTGTGCTCACGTGCGTTTGTATCCTCTCTCCCTCCCTCTCTCTCTCTTTCTCTTCCCTGAAAGTTAATAATAGCGAGGCTGTTTCAAGACCTCCCCGACAGTAAAATATTTTCCTCAAAGACACTGGTATCTTTTCTTAGCTGATGAAGTCGATCCTCTCTCCTTACCTCCCTCTTCTTCCTTCCTTCCCTCCCTCATCTCCTCCACTCCCCACTCTCCTTCCTTCCCTTCCTCTTGTTTCCTTCCTTCACTCCCTCTTCCTCCCTCCTTCCCTCCCTCATCCCCATCCTTCACTTCTTACCACCCCTCTCCTTCTCCCATCCCTTCCTCTTCTACCTCTAGCCATCTATCTCCTCGCCTCCCCTCTCTTCCTCCTCCACTTTACACTATCTTTATTACCCTTCCTCTCCATTTTCTCCCCCCTTGCTTTTTATCTCCTCCAACTTCCTTCCCCCACATCCTCCTCCTCCTCCTCCTCTTCTCTCCCCTTCCACCTCCCCCACTTTCCTCTTCTCCTCCATCACTAAAGAGGGATCAAATTCTCATTAAGACTGATTAATTCTTTACGCCTCTTTTGCCTCATTTATAATTACATCCTGGCGATGATGGTCCGAGGTGAGTTCAAAGAGGACTTCAAATGGCTGGCTTCTTTCTGAGGTTTTCATAGTGTTGTAAGATCCCTTTATTTCCCCTAATAGCCTACTGTTTCTCGGGGAATTGTTTTTATATACTAAGTCGTGTGTGGATGAGGGAGGAGGCCGGTGGGGTATGGTGTTTATATTACCTTGGTTGATGGCGTTCTGGTGTTTTTGTTAACTTTTTTTTGGGGGGGGAGGATTTTTTGTGTGTGTGGTCTGTTTATTTGATACTTTTATTTTATTGTATGAGGAGCTGTATTCTCCTTAACCATGACAAGACATAACATTATAGTCGAAAGTCCAATATCTACACATGTATTGATCTGAGGTGACAGCTGCTTGCAAGAATGTGGTAAACGCTGCATGTTGCTGAGTACTCGGAGCGCTCATCAGCAGTGGCCTCGCGTACCCGCCTAGACACGAGACGGCCAATCACCATACGCCACACATTGTTTTTGAGCCAATCACCATACAGTTCCCGCCTCATGCACCCCACTGACCCAGTCCCCAGTATATACACTGTCTTTAAACACTGGATTACTTTTGCAGCTATTTTTGTTTAATTTCCTGCCGTTTGTGGCAAGCAGTGAAGTGAACACGCGTGACAATAGGGGTAGTGAGGAGACTGTGCCATTGTGTGCCAGGAAGAGACAGAGGGAAGCCGAGTGGAAGAGAAATGTGGCTAACAGTAGGAGTTATGTACCAGGTATTGATAATGACCATAATTTACACCCTAAAACACCGTTAAAGTGGTGAGGTTCATAATTACAAAGATCTCTTCAAGAAAATGTTTATTTATATTCGTTATAAACCATAGTTATTATTATTATTATTTTTATTATCTGATAACATCAAATTTTAACCCCAGTTACGATTTTTTTCAGCCTACCCCTTTAATAAATATTTTATTCCCCAAAAATTCGAAGCCACACCTGAATGTCAACCTCACCATCGTATTTCGGTGTTCAAAAGCTATATCATATGAAACAAAAATCACTGATATCATTCTTAGTTCAAGATTTATAATAATTTTACCATCGTCTAACCGTAACTTTATTATTATTATTATTATTATTATTATTATTATTATTATTATTATTATTATTATTATTATTAAGCAAAAACACATTGACGTTATAGAAGACAAAGCTGCTGTAGTGCTGACGACCCATAACTCAAGATATATATTAATCGCAATCATTACACCCTTCCCCTTCGCGACCTAACCTGGCCCATTAATTACGGCGCGATCCTCCTCTTCTTTCCCCATTTGTTTCAGGAGATCTTGATGTGGCAGCCAAGAGACGCCAACCAGAGGTGCTCTAGTCCCTGCCAGGTGATGTCATAAGGTCCCATTACCCTCCCCACACGTTAGAGGTACAATAATTTACGTGGAACTGTGGCCTAGGGCTCTAAATTTTGCTTGTCTGTGAGAAGTCTTGCGTCAGAAGGGTGTGTGTTAGTGAGTGAGTGAGTGAATTATCGAGTTAGTGAGTTAATTGAGAGAGAGAGAGAGAGAGAGAGAGAGAGAGATTTTAAATGGTATATCATGACATAGGGACATAGAGGTTAATGAGATTCAATTAGGTGGCAAGTGATTAGCTTTATAGTGGGATTCGTTCTTACTCACTTGTTATTTTAAGCGATTCTAAACAGACTTATCCCACTAAGGTTAATATTATTCAATAGAGTATCGAGTAATTCGTCCTTACCGTCTCATTATGGCATACTCTTCACGCGACAGGTGCCTGATATCACCTTTCATTATCCAGTGTTTTAATTCTGTAGATAAACACAGTCCGCTGTTTGTCTACGTGACATTTCATTAGATCTCACCTCCCTCCTGTCATTCATGGTCCTTATGTTCTATTTGTGTCCATATTCATTACTGCAGAGCTTTGTGTCTTAGTCGTACACACACACACACACACACACATACACACACACACACACACACACACACACACACTTTGGTTATTATCACACCTGTATATAAACGCCTGTGACTTTAATTGTTCCTGATAGAGGCTGGACTTTAATGTTCGTTAATTTTTCTACTGTGTGACAAGTAAAGCACATTGATCTGTAGTGCAGCTGTGTTTTGACAACGAGGTGCGTAAAGTTATTCCAAGTACTGGCTGCCACTTAACTCCTTCTCTGATGATAACTTCTTTGTGTAGTTATCTTTACTTAGTGTTTGCTGTTGACTTACAAAGCATATTAATTGTATCATAGAACTCTGTGTTACTGTAAGCCATTCTTAATCTGTATATTAATTTGTCTTCATTATTACAAACATAGACGGATTGAAAGGCTTATTGGTTTTAGACGTATGTATGTGTTAAGAAAAGTCAACCTTAATACAAGTGACTTTAATTATTCCTAACAAGAGTCTGGATGTCTCTTATTCTCTCGGTTTTCTGTGTGGGTTCTCCTCTCTGTTAGGGGGAGCGGCTGATTTTTCTCCCGATTTCATTTTGTGGATTCTCATTGATTTTTATCCTTGACTTCACCCTTTGAGCTCAAGACGATCACTCCGAAACACATCCGGTCCTCTGACGGAGTTTAATGCTGTATTGGGTTATTCCCCGCCCTTTCTGCCGGCCATTTTGCCAACGCTTTTTTGAAGTACACATTATGAGGGTTTTTTTTCATATATATTTTTTGTAAGTTTGATATAATTAGAGTATTATTATGAGCGTCTCTTTTTTAGTACTATATTACCTTAGGTTGTTTAAAGATAATAATAATAATATTGAACGTTCTTATATTATTTTTTTGTCTATTTCTTAAGTTCTAGTTTCTCTTTTAGTGTTATTTTATTTGGGTTTTGTATTTTTTTTTGTATTTGCTTTGACGACTTTTTTTTATATTTATATATCTAACCAAGAATAATTGTCGTTTTTATTTTCTTGTTTTTTTTCTTCGTAATTTTGTCTTTCTTTTCGTGTTGCCTCCATTTTTTTTCTACAAGTTCTTTTCACCTCTCCGCCCCTCCACTCACTCCCTCTACCTCCACCCCTCTCCCTTCTACCTCCACCTCCACCCCTCTCCTTCTACCTCCACCCCTCCCTTCCACCTCCACCCTTTCTCCCTTCCACCTCCACCCTCTCCCTTTCTACCTCCACCCCTCTCCCTTTCTACCTCCAATTCTCTCCTTCTACCTCCTCCAATTTCTCCTTCTACCTCCACCCTCCCCCCACTCCACCCCCTCCTTCACCTCCAACTCCCCTCCCTCTACCCTCACCTCTCCCTTGTACCTCCACCTCTCCCCCCACCTCCACCCTCCCCCACCTCCACCCCTCCCCCCACTCCACCCTCACCCCCCTACTCCCACCCCTCCCCACCTCCACCCCTCTCCCCCACCTCCACCCCTCTCCCTTTCACCTCCACCCCTCCCCCACCTCCACCCCTCTCCCCCACCTCCACCCCCTCCCCCCACTCCTCCACCCTCTCCCCCACTCTCCCAATTCCCTCCTCTCACTCCTCCACCCCTCTCCCTTCTTACCCTCCACCCCTCTCCCCTCTACCTCCACCCCTCTCCCTCTACCTCCACCCCTCCCCCACCTCCACCCCTCTCCCTTCACCTCCAATCTCTCTCCCTTCCCACTCCACCCTCTCCCCTTCCCCACCTTCACCCTCTCCCTTGTACCTCCACCTCTCCCCCCACCTCCAACTCTCTCCCCCACCTCCACCCCCCTCCCCCACCTCCACCCCCACTCCCCCACCTCCACCCCTCCCTTCCACCTCCACCCCTCTCCCCCACCTCCACCCCTCTCCCTTCTACCCTCCACCCTCTCCCCCCCACCTCCACCCCTCTCCCCCTACCTCCACCCCCCTCTCCCCCTACCTCCACCCTCTCCCCCACCTCCACCCCTCCCCTCTACCTAATCTCTCCTTCTACCTCCAATTTTCTCCCCTACCTCCACCCCTCTCCTCTACTTCCAATCTCTTTCTCCCCCCT
The DNA here is from genome assembly GCF_018991925.1 of Homarus americanus. Classification (NCBI taxonomy): domain Eukaryota; kingdom Metazoa; phylum Arthropoda; class Malacostraca; order Decapoda; family Nephropidae; genus Homarus; species Homarus americanus. Next base: position 56,027 of record NW_024730664.1, read on the forward strand.
ACCTCCACCCTCTCCCCTTCTACCTCCACCCTTCTCCCTTCTACCTCCACCCCCTCTAGTGGCAACAAAATGAAACCTTCGTGGTCCTCTTGCCTCTTGTGTTCAATTACTCTCCCTGTGTCTCTTAAATACGACTAACGACCTCCTTCTCTTCCTCTTTTACTCATTTCCTCCTTCTACCCATTCTTCCTCTTTACTCTCCCTCTCCTCTCTACCTCCTCGTCTCCCTTCCTTCTAAGTTCTCAATCGGTTTCCTTTTCCTTGTTTTTCTCCTCCTTCTCTCATCTCTTCGTTTTCCTTTCCATCTCTCTTCTCTCCGCCATTATCCATCTCCCCTTTCCCCTCATCTCCTTTCTCCTACTTTCATCTCCTATTTCCTTTCTTTTGTCTCCTCTAATTCCCTCCTTTTGCTCTTCCTTCTCCCATCCTCAATATTCGTCTCCCCATTATTCCTCTTCCCCTTCCCTACTCGTTTCTTACCTCTCTGTTTCTCTCCCCTTACTCCTTCATCCCTCTGTCTTCTCCCTCTTCTTCATCACTCCCTCACTTCTCACCTACTCTAATCGTTCTCTCTCACTGCCCCAACTCCTCTCCCCTGACCCTTGTCCTGTGCCCCCTTCCTGCTCCTCTCACCTGCCTTCCTACCTTTCTCTCACCCTTCTTCTCTCACCCCCCTGCTTCCCTCACCCTCTCTCACCCCTCATTCATCAGTGACTTTTTCTCTCCCACCATTATCCATCTCTACACATTCACGGAAATATAATTTGGATAAAGAAGGTCATTGCGTGCGTGCGTGTGTGTGTGTGTGTGTGTGTGTGTGTGTGTGTGTGTGTCCGGCCTGGTTAGTTCGTGTATGTGTGTGCGCGCGTTGTTTCAGTACATGTTCCCATAGTTTATGAAGTAGAGAGAATTACAAGAACAGTTTCCCTGGTATTTGATGGTAAAGGTTTGAGTTTACTGGGCCATCCTCGACGGTAATTTGCATATTTAGTGATGATATTTCCTGCAGTTGATGGCCAGTTGTGTGTGTGTGTGTGTGTGTGTGTGTGTGTGTGTGTGTACGCGCGTGTGTCTGTCTGTCTGTCTGTCTGTCTTCACGAAAACTTTATATGCAAATTTGTCTCCAGTTTGAGAAAATTGCTGTATATCTTATTATTATTATTATTATTATTATTATTATTATTATTATTATTATTATTATTATTATTATTATTATTATTATTATTATTATTATTATTATTATTATTAATTAAAATACAGAGAAATATTCCACATGTGTTTAAACTAATTAAATAAATAACCTTGTTTATTTTAGTGTAGTTGTTGTCATTCTGTTGTCATTTTTATACAGAGTTAATTACCAGTTAAGAATCTTTAGTGAGACCTGAAAATTCTGGCTAACAACTACCTTATTAATCGTAACTCTTGACTCCTACAAGCGACAAGAATTAAATGTTTCGATATACATAAGGGAAAAAAATTACACACGAGTATATACTGTATATATGTATGTATATTTTCCAAACCAATTCCAATATGTAATTTGCATATGTATATAGAATTTATAATAAACTGCGTGGAATAAATAATTTGAAAAAACATCCTACGAATAATGGTTTTGAAAAACTACTAAAATTGATGGACTTAATACCTGACCCAAGGATATGTGTGTGAGTGCGTGTGTGTCTGTCTGTCTGTCTGTGTCTGTCTGTCTGTCTGTCTGTGTCTGTCTGTCTGTCTGTCTGTCTATCTATCTACAATAATGAATTACCAGTTATCTCAAAGACAACAAGAACGATTTTATTCTAAGTTGGCTGAGAGATGGACTGATGACTTCCGAATATTCTGATGTAATTGTAGAGGAACAAGGTCAGAGATCAAAGGTCAAAGAGAGTAAAAAAAACAAACACCAGATGTACTCTAATGAGGTCACTGGTGTAACTAACACTTGGGCAGAAAGTTGGGATGACCTAAGAACACGTGCTGAATACTGAGTCTGTTTAGGATAAGTCCAATTGCCTTGAACTGTATAACCTTGACCCCAGCATCAACAGCTAACCAGGCATAACCTAACCTAGCCTAACCTAATCTAACCTGACTCGATATAAACTTATGTTACTTAATCTAACCTAACCTAACCTAACCTAACCTAACCTAACCTAACGTAGCCAATCCAAACCGAATCTGACCTAACTTAACCAGACATAGCCTCTCTTCACTTAACATAACTTAACCTAACCTAACTTAATTAATAAACTTAACCTAACCTACTCATTCATCGACACGTTATCATCAGGTATTGAACAGTCTAATCAAAATATTCCCTTAAACCATGGAACTGAAATTTATACGAGAAATAGAAAAATATATTGTTTTTTTTAATAGAAAGAAGGGATCAATAATGAGAGAGACGATTAATTATAAGAAGAAAGAGGATCCGATGTGGCATTTGAATCGCTTTAGTGGAATTAAAAGACCATTTTATTTTAATTAAAGGAGACGAGTAAATGGAAAGCCCTACTTGAGTACACGGTCATTAAGAGATGCAAATACGCGAGCGACTATGCAAATGTGTTACAGTTCCATAAACGACGTTGACAGTATGTTAATATATCTAGTTAAGGACAAGTTAAAATACGTAGATATGCTGTTAAAATGCTGCAATGCTGATGTTAACTTTGGCTTTACTTGGGGTTGTAAAAGAGTTGTCGAGTACCTCTGGAATTATTTGTTGTCGAGTGAAGAAAATTATGATAATTGGTTTAGTGTGTAGTGAGGTGTTGACTTGAGAGACGATAAGACATGCATTGGGCAAATCAAGATGTCTTTTACGATATAATAAGAGCCCTCACGTAGAATGTAGATTAATCAGATGTAAATCATACACGTGTCTTTTCAGAGTATTTTTTGATAATCCAATTTGTTTTACACTTAATTGTTGTATTTACATATTTTTTGCCTTTAACACCAGTTTATTCGGTTAAAAGAGATACTCAGTCGTATTAAATTTACATAAATAAACAATGCAATTACACTCTATTTATCATCCGTGAGTTAGGTAATATTTTGACAGGGGAAATTATATATATATACCGTATACTGAATACCTCGTACCGTGTATGCATTATTCCACTGGTATATATGAGTATACCAGTCTATAGGGAGTTATTCAGTATACTCCGTGTATAGCCCATATATATGTATTGACCAGCTTTGTATTTTTATGTAGTCAAAGTATGTATAGGTTTTACATCATCGTCATGCTTAGGTGTATGAATATTGTATTTTACGTATAGATTCATTACTCTATTTAATGTATTCGCTGTATTTGTATATTGCTCCAGTATGTGGATTAATTCATTGTATTTTTGTATTCATCATTTTATAACAACATCAATGTATATGTATTAAAATAATCATCGTATATATGTATATTAGTAATTACGACTATTTTCTCAGTTATATATTAATACGGTATCATGTATATGTCTATGTATACATGTTAACCATCATTATATAACCTCAATGTATACACAATAATTGGTCTATGTATATTATAATATTTAAGAATATTCTCCTCCGGTTCGTAACATTATGAAGGAATATTTTATCTCCCTGAGTTTCATCTGATCTCCAGCGAGGACTCTGATGGGCGGGCCTTGGTACCCCATCACCACCCTTGACAACTCCCTCTATTGTCATGCAGAAACTCCTCGTCTCGTTCCCACTGATGAAACCACAGAAAATGGGAAGTAGGGCCGAGGGGGGACTCATTTGTGTGGGATCGCATTTCTCTCTCTCTCTCTCTCTCTCTCTCTCTCTCTCTCTCTCTCTCTCTCTCTCTCTCTCCCACAGTCATTTGTCTTGCAGTAGTTCTCAATTCGTCTTCCTTGTTTGGTTCTGTGGGTTATCTGTTGAGTTGTTAATTTGCTTCCTGTTTGTTCCTCTGTCTGTAGCGAGTTGTTATGTTTTCCATGTTTGAAGGCTTCTCTCTGGTTGTCTGTTAAGCTGTTAGATATTGTCTGTCTGTGGTCGTGTTTTAGTCTGTTGAATTATAACTCATGTATTTATAACTTTATACATTTATCTGTGTAATTAATTCATAGATATACGGTATGTATAGAATGGAGGTATATGCATTAATAACCACAACGCGACCTTGATTACGTATTAAATTGACCTTGAAATTGAATAAATACGCATCAAGGGAAAGTCCACTCATAATGTGTGTTTTTTTTACTCAGGTGTGACTAATGTTGTTTTCACACCTGGCTGCTGTGGTAATCAGTGTCCCCGACCATCAGGTGAGCACCGCACTAAATGGCCTCGTTATCGTAGTGTCTGTTATCACCTGTAATACCATGACCTCGCTACCACACGCCGAGGGATCATCATTGTCATTATTATTATTATTATCGCGGTAATTATCTTCATTAGCGGTGCCGGCAGCTAGAGTGGTGGCTGGTGCAGGTGGCCAGAGTTAGGAGAAACCAGATTACGTTATAGTTTTAACAGCATTTGCAGCAACTGTAAAATCAATTGGACAAGGTTTAGCAGCAGCAGCAGTTAACAGCATCACCCGTAGTAGGATCGAGAGGGTCAGTAGTAACAGTAGGACCAGTAGCAACAGTAGCAGCAGTAAGATAGAGAAGACCAACAGTAGCAATGGTACAGTGAGGGAGAGGTGTTTCTATGCTCCCTGTGTTACCCACCAGTCAAGATACTTACCGTCCTTGAATCCATATCTGATACAAGGGACGACTCTATGGGCGATCTATGAGACATAAGTCGAATCCTTCCTCCCCACCCTCTACCGCTACTCCTCTCTCTACGACCGCGACTGGGGATATCGCCTCTCTCTGACTAAACCAACAGTTGGGTAAGGTTGGGGAGTGGTTACTTCATTGGGTTGGCAGTCCATCGGTCCCGGGTTCGAATCTCCAGTAAGGAAACCACGTATAATTGCTATCCGGCGGGAATCCTTACTGGCTAGTATATCCGTATCTCCTTCCGGCTTGTCTCAAAAAATATCCAACTGGCTCACAATTATCCAGGCCATAGGAGGAGATGTACGGTCCCTGTCCTCTACCTACTTGTGTGTGGTATGTGAGGCCAGGACCCACGTATATCAGGCAGGATAATATTACCAGGGGTGATGGCAGTAGGGGTAGTGGCAGCAGGAGTAGTGGCAGGGTAGTGGCAGCAGGAGTGCGGCAGGGGTGGTGGCAGGGGTAGTGGCAGAGTGGTGGCACAGGAGTAGCGGCAGGGGTAGTGGCAGGGGTAGTGGCAGCAGGGGTGAGTGGCAGGGGTAGTGGTGAGGGTAGTGGCAGCAGGGGTAGTGGCAACAGGGGAGTAGTGGCAAGGGTAGTGGCAGGGTGGCAACGGTGTAGTGGCAGCAGGGGTAGTGGCAGGTGGTGGCAGCAGGAGTAGCGGCAGGGGTAGTGGCAGCGGCAGTAGTAGTAGTAGCAGCAGGAGCAGGGCCATCAAGAGAGGCTATTACCCAACCAACTATAACAAGACTGGGAGGGGAGGTGCACTACATACATCACTCTCTCTCTCTCTCTCTCTCTCTCTCTCTCTCTCTCTCTCTCTATCACCCTCTACGCTGTCGCTTCTACTTATTATCTACACCTTTTGCTCCTCCCTTACCCTTATTCCTTACTTCCCCTTCTTAAATTTCTTCCTTACTATCTACATTATCCTCCCTTCTAACCCTTTCTCTCTTCACCCTTTCTTATTTCTCTTTTTCTCACCTTTTCTCTCACTTAATCCTCACCCTTTCCCTCTCATATCCCTCACCATTTCTCTTTCCTTATTCCTTGCCCTTTTCTCTCTCTCTCTCTCTCTCTTCCCAGGTTTATTATTCTGTACTCTCCCTCTTCCATCTTCTTCCTCTCGTGTTACATGTGTTTCTTCCTATTTTCGTTTCCACTTTCATTCTGACATGACATAATTGACTCTTTTTTTTCTTCCTCTACTCTCAATACTTAGTCTCTTCTTCATTTTCTTCAAGTACTTCTTTTCTTCTTTTTTCCTCTTCTTTATTGTTTGTCTTTCATTCTCATGTTTTTTTAATTATCTTCGTCTGTGTATTCTCCTTTCTTTCTCTCTTCTTTCTTTCACTATCTTCACTATTCTCAACACAACACAACACAACCTGCACCAATCGCCATTACTGTTTCACGGAGGCCTGGCGGTGGGGGTGGGGGTGGGGAGTGAGGTGAAGGTGGGGGAGGTTGGGGTGGGGTGAGGGGGTAGACTCTCATCGACAAAGTTTGTTAGTGTCCAACATTACATGCCCGGGGGGGTGACCACAGCCCCAGGGGATGAGCGAGTCGTGTGTGTTGAGGTCGAGTGTTTTGTTTTAGAATCATGATTATGACTCTTAATGTTATTTGTGGGTTGGCACTGTATCGAGGTGTCGGCGTCCTTGAGGGGGGGCAGGCGAAAAATTCACTGGTGTTGGACTGATTTGTTTTGTGTTCGTTTGTATGTTTGTCGTGTGTGTCAGTGTGTGTGTCTATGTATGTGTGTGAATATGTTAGTGTGCATGTGTATGTGTAAGCATGTGTGTGTGTTTGTGTTGATTATATATATTTACTTGGATGACTCACAACAACAGCAGCAAAGTTAACAATGAAAATATTTAATAGGCCTACAATATTATTCTTATACAACAACAAAGAAATAAAATACACACAGTAACTAATAAATACAAAATAAAAACCAGTAGAGTAAAACCTCCATCTAACGGACTTTATAGAGATCAAAGTCCATTATATCGAGGGTCCATTAGATGTGAAAAAAACATCTAACGGATTATATGGAAATTATTATCATGTACGAAAGACAAACCCCAAAATAAAATCACTTTATTGAAATATTAAACGATTCTAAAGACATTTGATTACGTCTGGTTGTAAGATTATTCTCGTCCACGTAAAGGAAATAAATTCACCAGTTATGGATTTTTAGGTTTTGACTAAAGTAGTTTTATTTTGCGTGTGTCGACTCATAAATTGCCAGCTATGTATCACAGTATGGGAGTTTAGGCCTTCCCTGTCGACAGTTCCTTCCACCTCCTCAAGCCTCCTCCTCCTCCTCCTCCTCCTCTTCTTCCTCCTCTTCCTCTTCCTCAACCTCCTTTTGCTGTTCCTTCCTTCTCCAACCTCCTCCTCCAACCTCCTCCTCCAACCTCTTCCTCTACCTACAATCTTCTCCTGCAACCTTCTCCATCTCCTCTTTCTTCTCATCCTTCTCTTTCTACTCCTCCTCCTCTTCTTTCTTTTTCTCTTCCTCCTATAAGCTTCTACTCATCCTTCTCCCTCTCCAACCTCCTTCTACAACTTTCCCCTTCCTCCTCCACCCTTTCTTCCTCCTCCTCTTCTTCCATCCCCCCCCCTCCCATCACCACCCCCCCTTCTCCTCCTCCCCTTCCTTCATCTCCGCATTTCCTGAAAACACTAAGCTTTAAAAGTCCGCCGTTAAGGGAATATACCTTTGAAAGGCTCTTTATACATATTTGCTAAAAGTCTACACTACTTTGACATACTTTTGTGCCTCCTCCTCCTCCCTCTTTCTCTTCCTCCTCTTCCTCTTCCTCTCCTCCTCTTCCTCCTCCTCCTCCTCCTCCTCCTCCCTCTCCCTCCTCCTCCTCCTCCTCTTACCTTTGCCTTAAGGTTGTAGATATTCTTCTCTTTTTGGGATGGTATTTATTGAAGCATCTTGTACATGTTACTAGAAGCAGAACAACATGATACTCCATGAATCTTAACTCCCCACTTCCCTTACCCCTTACCCCCCTACCTCCCTTAATCCCTACATCCCCTACCTCCCCTACCCCCCTACACTCCTTAATCTCTGCAGCCTTCCTTAATCCCTACATCCCCTGCCCCTACATCCCCTACCCCTTACCTCCCTTGCCCCTTTCACTCCCATACCCCCCTTTCCTCCCCTACCCCCTTCCTCCCCTACCCCCTTCCTCCCCTACCCCCTTCCCCTACCCCCCCCTTCCTCCCCTACCCCCCTTCACTCCCCTACCCCCCGTTCCTCCCCTACCCCCTTCCTCCCCCTACCCCCCTTCCTCCTTACCCCCTTCCTCCCTACTTTGCTTCCTCCCCTACCCCCCTTCCTCCCCCTACCCCCCTTCCTCCCCTACCCCCTTCCTCCCCTACCCATACCTCTCGTACCTCCCCCCTTTTCCTACCATTCCTACCCCTACCCCCTCTACCCTAACCTCCCTACCGCCTCTATTCTCTACCTCCCTCCCTACCTATCCTGTTACCCCCTATCCATTGCCCAAATTTCCCCCAAACTTTAAAATTCCTCACAATAAGGGACCCTCCTACCCCCTCACAATATGGGGCCCTCTCACTCCCTCACAGTAAGGGGCCCTCCCACTATCCCCACCAATAAGTGATGCTAATTTGTTCAGCTTATTGCCTCCTTCATCAAAGAGGATTCTGTTTCCCTTGCCATAAGTCAGGTGGGGAGGAGTATTTAGCACGCGATGGAAAATGAGGAGGAGGAGAAGAAGAAGGAAGATAAGGAGGGGAAGAGGGAAATTGAGGATAATGAGGAAGAGAGGGACATGGAAGATAAGGTGGAGGAGAAGGAGGGAGGTGTAAGGAGAAGGATATGGAGGAGAAGGAGAGAGGTTGAAGGAGATGGAGGAGAAGGAGATGATCAATGGAGGTGCACACTATCCTACACTCCTGACCACCACCACCTCAACTGCGCATGCGTCATGTTAGAAAAACGACTGCGTGCTGTTCTTTGACTACCTTGAAGAAACCCTACCCCACACCACTCCACCCCACCCTCCACACACACACCCCCACATCCCACCTCTGACACACACCTCCTCACCCCCCACCCCGCAGCCCACCCCACCCCACCCCACCCTAACCCCCACACCCCACCCCACACACACCCCACCCCACTCCACACACACCCCACCCCACCCGACACACACCCCACCCCACCCCACACACCCCACCGACCCCACACACACACCCCACCCCCCCCCACACACACCCCACCCCACCCCACACACACCCCATCCCATCCCTACCCCTGCACTTCCACCCTATCTCACCCCATCTACCCACCCTAACTCACACCCACCCACACCCCACCCCATACACCCCACCCCACACACCCCACCTGCAGTACTTGATATGTGATAGTGGAGTAAAAAATAAATAAAATCAATTAAGGATTGAATATACGCAGGGATGACGATGAATTCACTTAAGATGCGTATCTGGCGTAAGTCCAGGTTGGTTTAAGCCATAGAGAGAGAAAGTAACAAAGATCAAAAGAAAGCACAAATAATGCATCCATTTACCTTTATTTCTTCCTCCTCTTCCCTCCTTCCCACCTCAAGGATTCTGGTGAAAAGTTTCGTCGCCATTACCATATTTTCCTGTAAATATATAAAAAATCCATCTCGGCGTTACTAGACACACTGTCCACTTCCTCTAGGTAGCACCAATCATGAGAAGAGGGGGAGGGAGAGAAGGAGGGAGAGAGGAGAGAAAGAGCGATGAGAGGGGAGGGAGGGCGGAGGACGGACGGACGATTGGACAGTGAGAGAGGTGGGAGAGAAGTCGAGAGAGAAGGAGAGAAAGTGAGAGGGAGTGAAAGTGTGAGGTAGGGAAAGGGAGAAGAAGTGGAGGAGGAAATTTGAAGAAAATGGGAAAGCGGAGGTTAGTAATGAGGGGAGGAAGTGGGGGAAGGACGAAAGGAGGGAAGGACGATAAGTAGGGAGGGAGGGAAAGAATAAAGAAACTGAGAGATAGGAAAGGTAAGGAATGCGGATAGAGGGGAAAGGAAGAAACGATGGGATGGAGGAGAAGGATTGAGGAGAAAAGGAGGGTTGGAGGAGATAAAGAGAGAAGGATGGAAAGAGGCGGAGAGAAGGAAGGAAGGAGGAAAACAAGGAAGACAATGAGGGAGGGAAGGATAGAGGGATATAAGAGAGGGAAGGAAACAAAGCAACAAGCAGAGAGGGAAATAAGAATGGAGACAATGAGAAGGGGAAGGAAGGAGAGAGAGAGAGATAGAGAAGGGAGGAAAAAGCGGCAACAAGGAGGAAGGAAAGAACGAAAAGTCAAAGAAGGAAGAAAAGGAAAGGGGGAAATCTAAATCCATCGTAACATCACCTGGGTCGACATTCTCTTACCGAGGATTAAGGGTGACTCAGCTACTTAAGATGGCGGGTCAGTACAGTAGGTGTATCCGTGTAGCAGCTCAGGGTAAAGATGCTCAAAGGGTCGGGACATATTTCTCCTGTAAGTAAGTTTGTCTGCGTCGTGATCGAGAGAGAGAGAGAGAGAGAGAGAGAGAGAGAGAGAGGAGAGAGAGACCCTGATGACTTGGTGTATTATAAAATGAACTGGATCTTTAAGGAAATTTGTTAACGTCAACTTCACTACCAGGAGATCATCTGTCAAGACGACCCAGTGTGTGGAGGTGATCGTAGCTCTTTGGGGTCATGGCTGAACCTCAACGACCCCTCAAGACCTGGGTTGGTTTCTTGCTCACCCGCAGGGGTTAATTACGCGACTATGCCTGCTTGTGTAAATAATCGAAAATAAAATGGACATTAATTAAATATTTGCGAGCGGCAGACGAGCGGGAACCCCCAGCGTGAGAGGAAGGAGGGGGTGAAGGTGGAGGGAAGAGGGGAGGTGGAAGGGTGAAGATGGGAGTGGATGGAGATAGGGTTGAGATATGGAAGAAGAGGTGGAGAGGGAAGGTGGAGGAGATTAGAGATGAGGTTAAGATGAGAGAGTATAGAGGGGTGAGGAGAAGAATGAGAGATGGGAAAGGGGAAGAATAGAGAGAGAGGAGAGAAGGTAAGGATAGAGAAGAGGAAAGAGAGAGAAGGAAGAAGGAAGGAAGGAAGGGTTGACTACAGGTCAGGCTCCCCGCACAGCTGAGAGGCAACATTAAGTCCGTAATTCAGTTGTATAATTACTCCAATTACTCGTACTGCTAGTAATACATTCTATATCATTTTTCCTCTCCTCTCTTCCTGGTATCCTCAACTTAACATACGCAATATTGGATATGTGTAGTGAATAAGCGTGCGTATAGGAGGTATTTTACTAGGTATTTCAGATTTAGTCATTTCCAATCTGTCTTGCGTCACTAGTTTGAAAAGACAGATTATTTTTGTCTGGACCATAAATTTGCTACTAGGAAGAGAGAGAGAGAGAGAGAGAGAGGAGAGAGAGAGAGAGAGAGAGAGAGAGAGAGAGATTGTTTTGTTACTAAACTCTCGTCCGTTTATACCTACAGTAAGCCACCAAGACCACGTTGATTTATACGGCCAGAGTGACGATAAATTGATTTTTTATACAGATAGACGGGGGTAGTGTGGTGAGGCGAGAACACACACACACACACACACACACACACACACACACACACACGTAAAGGAGTAAAATCAGTTTAGGTTACAGGTTAGATCAGATTAAGTTAGGTCAGATTAGGTTTAAGATTACAAGAGATAAGGTCAACTTTGGTTTGATTATATTAGATCAGAGTGGATTAGGTTAGATTAAGTCAGGTCAGGTTCAGGTCATTTTGTTGGGATTAAGTTAGATAAAACTTAATCCACTTACTTTCCTGATCACCTTCCTGCTGCAAGGAGGGGAAGGGGATGAGGGGTGTAGGGAGGATGAGGGAGTAGGAGGGGATGAGGGGGGTAGGAGGATGAGGGTGGTGGGGGTGTGGGAGGATGAGGGTGGTAGGAGGATGAGGGGGTAGGGAGGGGATGAGGGGGGGGTAGGGAGGATGGAGGGCGGGTAGGGAGGATGAGGGGTGGTATGGGGATGAGGGGTAGGAGGATGAGGGGGTGGGAGGATGAGGGGGTAGGGAGGATGAGGGGTAGGGAAGAGAGGGGGTGGGAGGATTAGGGGTAGGGGAGAATGAGGGGGGGAGGGAGGATGAGGGTGGTAGGAGGATGAGGGGGGTAGGGAGGATGAGGGGGGAGGGATGAGGGTGGTAGGAGGATGAGGGTGGTAGGGAGAATGAGGGGGTAAGAGGTGATGGTAGAGGAGGGGATGAGGGGTGGTAGGAGGATGAGGGTAGGAGGATGAGGGTGGTAGGGAGGATGAGGGTGGTAGGGAGGATGAGGGTGGTAGGAGGATGAGGGTGGGTAGGGAGGATGAGGGGTGGGAGATTGGTGGTAGGAGGATGAGGGTGGTAGGAGGATGAGGGTGGTAGGAGGATGAGGTGGTAGGAGGATGAGGGTGGTAAGAGGATGAGGGGGTAAGGAGGATGAGGGGTAGGGAGGATGAGTGGGGTAGGAGGATGAGGGAGGTATGAGGGGATGAGGGGGTAGGAGGGGATGAGTGGTAGGGAGGATGAGGGGGTAGGGAGGATGAGGGGGTGGGGAGGATGAGGGGTAGGAGGATGAGGGGGTAGGAGGAGGGGAGGGGGTAGGGAGGGATGAGGGGGGTGGGGTAGGGAGGATGAGGGGGAGGAGAGGGGTGGGGGTGGGAAGAGGGATGAGGGGTGGTATGAGGATGAGGGGGGTGGAGGGATGAGGGGTAGGAGGGATGAGGGAGGTATGAGATGAGGTAGGAGGGATGGGGGGTGGGGAGGACGTGGGGGGTAGGAGGAGGGATGAGGGGGGGAGGGAGGATGAGGGGGGGTAAGAGGATGAGGGTGTAGGAGGATGAGGGGGGAGGATGAGGGGGTAGGGAGGATGAGGGGGTGGGAGGATGAGGGGGTAGGGAGGATGAGGGGGGTGGGGAGGGATGAGGGGGGTGAAGAGATGAGGGGGTAGGGAGGATGAGGGGGGTAGAGGGGATGAGGGGGTGGTAGGGAGGATGAGGGGTGGGGAGGGAGGGGGGGGGGGGTAGGGGAGGATGAGGGGGATAGGGAGGATGATGGGGAAGATGAGGGGTAGGGAGGATGAGGGGGGGGGGGAGAGGGGTAGGAGGATGAGGGTAGGGAGGATGAGGGGTGTGGGAGGATGAGGTGTAGGGAGGATGAGGGGTAGGAGGATGAGGGGTGGGAGGATGAGGTGTAGGGAGGATGAGGGTAGGGAGGATGAGGGGTGGGAGGATGAGGTGTGGGAGGGATGAGGGGTAGGGGAGGATGAGGGGTAGGAGATGAGGGGGTGTAGGAGGATGAGGTGTAGGATGAGGGTAGGGGAGGATGAGGGGTGTAGGAGGATGAGGGAGGATGAGGGGGAGGATGGGGGGGTGTAGGGAGATGAGGTGGTGGAGGATGAGGGGTAGGAGGGATGAGGGGTAGGAGGATGAGGGGTAGGAGGATGAGAGGGTAGGAGGATGAGGCGGGTAGGAGGACGAGGGGGGAAAGAACCAACTTTCTGTAGGTTATGTATCTATGCTACTGTCGAGTAGCAACCTTGTAAATAAGCTTCTGTGCCGAGTAGCATTTATATATGTAATTACTGGCAACACTGCACGTGTTATGTGGCAACCTTGTCCCGAGGCTGCCATATGGCAAGGCAGTCTCAGTCTGACTCTGTGGGTTGTGCAAGTCGCCACGCCAGTCACCACTTGTATTTCTCCTATCCGTTAATGGACTTCAGTGTTGCCCGGTGTTTCTACCCATCACTGCCTTCTTCAGGAACACTTGGAACCTTCATGGCGCAGTGAGTAGGATACATAACCACACTTTCGACAAACGTTCCCCTCACTACTCCAACACCTCCTTTCTGACGTAGGCGCAGGGGAAGGTCTTATTTCACCTGTACACCCCCGGTTTCATTTGTCATCACGGCAGGTAGATATTAAGAGTGGGTAAAGATTACAAGGAATAGGTAAGGTCTCCGATGTCAGCTAGTATCCCCATCAGCAAGTATTCCTGTCAGCAAGTTTTCCTGTCAGCATTCCCATCAGCAAACACCCCCGTCAGCAAACACCCCGTCAGCAAACACCCCTGTCAGCAGCAAACACCCCTGTCAGCAAACACCCCGTCAGCAAACACCCCTCATGTCAGCAAACACCCTGGTCAGCAAACACTTCTGCAGCAAACATCCCCGTCAGCAAACATCCCCGTCAGCAACCTCATCAGCGAGCAGACTAGAAAAACATTATCATTCTCGTCGCTGTACTGATGGTTGGGTTACTACTACTACTACTACTACTGTTATCCACGAAGAGCGAGCTACTAGTACTGTTATCTCTGCTAGTTATTCACGCGGCCACTACATCACCTCTTGTGTTATCGTATTCACTGTTATCGACAGGAGGAAGTAATAGTGGGTGTGAATAGTACCAGAATGTGTAGAGTGGAGGTGTAGTGTATGTGTGGGGGGGTGTAGAAGTAGCAGGTGTAGTGTATGTGTGGGGTAGAAGAGTATGTGTAGTGTGTGGGGTGTGTAGAAGCAGCAGGTGTAGTGTATGTGTGGGGGTGAATAGCAGGTGTAGTGTATGTGTGGGGGGTGTAGAAGTAGCAGGTATGTGTGGGGTGTAGAAGTAGCAGGTGTAGGTAGAAGTAGCAGGTGGTATGGGGGTGTAGAAGTAGTGTGTGTGTGAGTGTAGTTAATGGTTTAGTAGGGAGCAGGTATCTGGGTTACTGGTGTAGCTTAAGATGGTTGTTGTGCCACAGCTGTTGTAGAGTAGATGTAATGATTGAAGTGTCTCAGTTGTAGCGAGAAGAGATGTAGTGTTTGGAACCAGAGTGTAGTAGGTAGAGCCACAGATGTAGTGTTTGAACCAGAGGTAGTAGGTAGAGCCACAGATGTAGTGTTTGAACCAGAGTGTAGTAGGTGTAGAGCCACGCTGTGTTAGAACCAGAGTGTAGTAGGTGTAGAGCCACAGATGTGGTGTTAGAACCAGAGTGTAGTAGGTGTAGAGCCATAGCTGTAGTGTTAGAAGCAGAGTGTAGTAGGTGTAGAGCCAGCTGTAGTGTTAGAACCAGAGTGTAGTAGGTAGAGCCACAGGTGTAGTGTTAGAACCAGAGTGTAGTAGGTGTAGAGCCATAGCTGTAGTGTTAGAACCAGAGTGTAGTAGGTGTAGAGCCACAGCAGTAGTGTCAGAACCAGAGTGTAGTAGGTGTAGTGCCACAGTGTCGTAAGAATAACGTCACAGGTGAAGCAAGGTACAAAGATCACCCGGTACACCCAGACACGTTTGTGTGTAGGTAAACAATCTTCCCTGTACACTTTGACACCACACCTCACCTCACCTCACCTCACCTCACCCTCACCAGGTCATAAGTATCACCTTACCTGTGTTTCATTTCGGTGAGATTTAGGGACGAATACCTTTGTGAGTAAGGGGTGAGGGGTGCCGGGTTAGGTCATTGGCACCCTTGGCACCCTGAAGCAGAAGCGGCCAAGAGGGAGGGAGTTAACGACCGCTGGGGACCTAATACAACCTCGTAATTGCTTTGAGTCTTGGTCGAGTGGGAATCATTTGTCCCGGTTAGTTAAACGACCCTCCCTCCTTCTTTTTTTCCCTCCCTTCTTCCCCCTCCCCTGTTTTTCCCTCTCCCCTTTTCCCTCCCTCCTCTCTCTTCCACTTCCCCATCTCCCGTTTCTCTCCATCCTCTTTCCTCCACCTGCCTTTCTTCTTCCCTTCCTCTCCCTCCCTCCCTCTCCCTGCATCCTCTTCTCCCTCCCCATTCCTTTCCTCCCCTCTCCCCTCCACCCCTTTCTCCCTCTCTTCTCTCCCCCCCTCTCCCTACTCCCTTCCTCTCCCCTGCTCTCCCTACCCCTTCCTCTCCCCTGCTCTCCCTACTCCTCTTCCTCTCCCCTGCTCTCCCCTACCCCTTCCTTCCCTCCCCTGCTCTCCTGCCCTTCCTTTCCTCCCCTCCTGCTCTCCCTACCTCTTCCTCTCCCCGCTCTCCTCAATCTTTCCTCTCTCCTCTTCCCTTCCTCCCTACCCCTTCCTTCCCCTCCTCCCTCCATCCACTGTAACTTTTCTGGGCGTCATGACAAAGTCTTGGAGAAGCACAGTCGCGTTACTTCTGTTGATGTTCGTTAGAAAAAACTAACCAAAAAAGTTTGTTTTGAGAAGGGGCTGGTGAGAGACATGGGGGGAGGGTGAGTAGAAGCTGTAGAGTGGGAGGGAGGAGGTAGAGAGAGTCGTAAGTGGGAGGAGGGAGGTAGAGAGGTAGTCGTAGGTGGAGGGAGGAGAGAGAGAAGTCGTAGGTGGGAGTAGAGAGAGAGTGGTAGGTGGAGGGAGGAGAAGAAGGTAGTCGTGGTGGGAGGAGGTAGAGAGGTAGTCGTAGGTGAAGGGAGGGAGGTAGAGAGGTAGTCTTAGGTGGGAGGGAGGGAGGTAGAAAGGCAGTCGTGGGTGGAGGGAGGGAGGTAGAGAGGTAGTCGTAGGTGGGGGAGGAGGTAGAGGTAGTCGTAGGTGGGGAGGGAGGTAGTCGTAGGTGGGGGAGGATGTAGAGAGGTAGTTGTGGGTGGGAGGTAGAGAGGTAGTTGTAGGTGGGAGGGAGGGAGGTGAGTGTATTCGTAGGTGGGGGAGGAGGTAGGTAGTTGTAGGTGGGAGGGAGGTAGAGAGGTAGTTGTAGGTGGAGGGAGGGAGGTGAGGGAAGGTATTCGTGGGTGGGGAGGGAGGTAGAAGGTAGTCTTAGGTGGGGGGGAGGTAGAAAGGTAGTCGTAGTGGGAGGGAGGGAGGTAGAAAGGTAGTCGTATATGGGAGGGAGGTAGAGAGGGTAGTCAGGTGGGAGGAGGAGGTAGAGAGGTAGTCGTAGGTGGGGGATGGAGGTACTAGTGGGTAGGAGGTAATAGTAGGAGGAGAGAGTAGTTAATGGGAGGGAGTACAAGGAGAGGAGAGATGGAGGAGAAACATCGTGAAGTATAATAATAATAACATGTATATTTTTTATTCAATATTTCTCCGTCAGTCAATCAATCGGTCAGTTTGTCAGTCAGTCAGTCAGTCAGTCAGTTAGTCAATATTGTTTTTATGACGCTCTTAATTCACTGTAGGGATCAAAACTCACAGGTTTTAACTTGTGTATCGTAAGTTGGGATAAATATTATACTGATCTTGACCTAAGTTTATCGTGTTTATTAAGAAGAAGGGGGGGGGTGAGGAGGGAGAAATATAAAGGGAAGAAAAGAAAGGTAGGGGATAATGAAGGAAGGAGAAAGAGGAAGGGAGGGAGGGAGGGATGGGATGGAGGATGAGATGTATTTATTCCTCTTCTCCTCCCTCCTCACCTATGCCTCTAACATCCCCCACACACACACTCACTGAAAAAAATAATAATGGGTATTTACTCCTCTGCGGTAATTTGGTAGTCATTTGTCTAGTAAGTTTAATTAGCTTGATCCTGTATTGTCCGAGTGTGACGGCTTAAACATGATAATCACTATAAATAATGGCGTAATGTCAAAACTATTGAGCTAAACTTGCTCTCTTCCTCCACTTTCGCTAATAGCTTTTTAACATTTTTTTCTTTTGTGCGTGTGTGTGACGAGGGAGGTTCTTAGCTGTTATGTGCCGAGGTATACGCGACTAGTTGGGTAGTTAAGGTAGTGGAGGCGTCACACTTCATGCTTGCTCGGGGAGGAAAGAGGTGGTGGAGAGTCTTTTACCTAGCTGGTTTAAAAGTGTGAAAGTTAATGTTTAGTTTGTTGTAGTGTGTGTGTGTGTGTGTGTGTGTGTGTGTGTGTGTCATAAATGATAATATTCGTCTGGCACTGTATTACACTCTGATACTCCCCAAAAGACCCCTGACACCACAAACCCGAAAGACCCCTGACACCACAAACCCGAAAGACCCCACACCCCAACCCTCCCTGACACCCCCAACCCCTCCCTGACACCCCCCCAACCCCTCCCGACACCCCCAACCCCTCCCTGACACCCCCAACCCCTCCTGACACCCCAACCCCTCCCTGACACCCCCAACCCCCCTGACACCCCACCCCTGACACCCCCAACCCCTCCCTGACACCACCACCCTCCCTGACACCCCCCAACCCCTCCTTGACACCCCAACCCCTCCTGACACCCCCCAACCCTCCTCCCCTGACACCCCCAACCCCTCCCTGACACCCCCAACCCTCCCTGACACCCCCAACCCCTCCCCTTGACACCCCCAACCCCTCCCTGACACCCCCAACCCTCCCCTGACACCCCCAACCCCTCCTGACACCTCTACCCTCCCTACACCCCCAACCCCTCCTGACACCCCAACCCCCCCTGATACCCCAACCCCTCCCCTGACACCCCCAACCCCTCCCTGACACCCCCCCAACCCCTCCCTGACACCCCCAATCCCTCCCTGACACCCCCAACCTCTCCCTGACACCCTAACCTCCCCCTGACACCTCAACCCTCCCCTGACACCTCAACCTCCCTGACACCCCCCCAACCCCTCCCTGACACCCCAACCCTCCCCATACCCCCCAACCCCTCCCCTGACACCCCCCAACCTCCCTGACACCCCCAACTCCCTCCCCTGACACCACCCCAACCCTCCCCTGACACCCCCAACCCCTCCCTGACACACCAAACCTCTCCTGACACCCCCCAACCCCTCCCTGACACCCTCCCCAACCCCTCCCTGACACCCCCAACCCCCTCCCCACCTCCCCTAACCCTCCCTGACACCCCCAACCCTCCCTGACACCCCCCAACCCTCCCCTGACACCCCAACCCTCCCTGACACCCCCAACCCCTCCCTGACACCCCCCAACCTCCCCTGACACCCCCCAACCCTCCCTGACACCCCCAACCCCTCCCCTGACACCCCCAACCCTCCCCTGACACCCCAACCCTCCCCTGACACCCCCAACCCTTCCCCTGACACCCCAACCCCTCCTGACACCCCCAACCCCTCCCCTGACACCACCAACCTCCTGACACCCCCAACCCTCCCTGACACCCCCCAACCCCTCCCCTACCCCCCCAACCTCCCTGACACCCCCAACCCCTCCCTGACACCCCCCAACCCCTCCTGACACCCCCAACCTCCCTGACACCCCCAACCCCTCCTGACACCCCCCAACCCCTCCCTGACACCCCCCAACCCCTCCTGACACCCCCAACCCCTCCTGACACCCCCAACCCTCCTGACACCCCCAACCCCTCCTGACATCCCCAACCCTCCCCTGACACCCCCAACCCCTCCCCTGACACCCACCAACCCCTCCTGACACCCCCAACCCCTCCTGACACCCCCAACCCCTCCTGACACCCTCTAACCCTCCCTGACACCCCAACTCCTCCCTGACCCCGCCTCTCAGACCCTTACAACAGCTATAAAAGAACAAATAATTCTAACATTAATTTCCCATCCATTGTTACTTTCTTAACCTTGTGTTGTAGACAGACCCAGACGTTACCAGACAGCTGATGGCACATGTGGCACCTGTCCCCAGCGATCATGGCTGTGAGGAGAACTTTTCCGTCCTCAAACATTACTCCGAGACCCCCAGGTAGACCCCGACCCCTCCCTCCTTCCTTGTCGGGCCCTTGATATACGCACCGCCAGCTCGACCCACGACACCTCCTCCTAGTCGGACCCCAACCCACGTAACACCCAGCTCAGGAGCCCCGGATTTTACCATTATAACTAGTGTCCCGGGGTGTGTATGTGTGTGTATGTAAGTATGTATGTGACTGTGTGTGACTAAGCGCATATGTGTACCATTGGCATTATACTACAGGTGTGTGTGTGTGTGTGTGTGTGTGTGTGTGTGTGTGTGTCAGGCGTGTGCCGTGCCCAGTGCCAACTTGGACGTGGTAGAGCGACGTGGTGGTGCCCCTCGCGGCTGGCTCGCACCCTCCTCCCTCCCTCCATCTTAACCCTCACAATCTCGTCAGGACTTCCCTCTTGAGCACCAGCTAGCCCTTGAAGGAGAACCGAAGGCTAACTAGAAGTAGTGGCCACTCAAGCGCTATACTACACGAGGACACAAAAATTATCATTCGTCTGTAGGAAGGTGATTTACAGCGAATACATACCGAGTGCTTTGCCGAGGCAACCTATCTCCCTCTCCCTCTTCCTCCTCCTCTTGCTGCTCCTCCTCCTGCTGCTCCTCCTTTTCGTCTTCCTCTTCCTCCTCCTGCTGCTCCTCCTCCTTTTCATCTTCCTCCTCCTGCTGCTCTTCCTCCTTTTCGCCTTCCTCTTCTTCCTTCCTGAATACGAATACTCACACCTCATCGCCCCCAGTTGCCAAATATCCAAGCATCATGGTGGTGGTCCTCCCCCTGCCACCCGCTGCTGTAATAAGCGACGCGTGTTGAGGTGTTTTGTGTCTTGACTATAGTTCAGCGGCAGGTAGATGTGTGTGTTTACTCAAGTGATACCAAGTGAACGGCTCGGCCTAGTTCCTCTTGGAGACTTGACCAAAATTATGCTGTTTTAGAAATACTACTGAGATGTTTACTGGTTTGTGTTTCCTCCTTGTTGACTCTTGGAGAAAAAACCTCACTGAAATGAAAAAATAAATTGTGAATATTATCCCAGCTTTGGTGATGCTTGTGTTGATGTTTTAGAAAATATGTATGTAAATTTTCCGTAATGTTGACAAATCGGGTTGGTAAGTTGGATGGAACCTATACAGTTAATTTGTTGAAGTTAGTTTAGTCGAAAGAAGTTGTGAATCAATTGGTTTTTAAAAAATATTTCATCGTACCAAGTGAATTTAATTTATGTACACAGATTTGATTGATAAAGAGCGACAGAAAAGTTATATAAATGATTGTACTCAAGACGTAACAGTCATTGGTGTTGAAGACTTGAAAATAAGCATAAAATTCCGTCAAAGTTGAGGTTGTATTAGTTCCGTTGATGACCCAAAGAGCAACACGTGTATAAGCTAACAGATGTAAGTACAACAGTTTTATAATGTGAACTTAGGAAATACTACATCATTATTTCTCCTGAACGCAACTACAATGAACAAAAAGACGTAAAATTTTTTAGCATCATAATATGTACAAACAATAGTGCTATAATTATAACAGAATCTAAAAGAAACGGAAAAGTTAACTAATTTCAGTATTTACAATGAACAACAAAAAAATTTAAGTGTAATTTTATAAACATACTTTTGTCTTTAGTCAAAATGGTTTAATATCCCCCTCAAAAGATTACCCGGGGGCTGAAAGTTAAAATTTCACAAAGGTACGATGAACAACCAGCCACAGGAACTTTTAAAACTAATTTATCTGATAACAGTTTAGGGCCATCAATCTTCTTGTACCGGGGGGAGAGGTGGGGGTGGGGGGAGGAAGGGGGGTGAAGACGTGAGGCAGACACTCAGAGGGTGTAGGAATCTGAGATGACCGCACAATAAAGATTTGCGTGTGTGTGCGTGTGTGATGGTCACTGCCTCTTGATGGAGTGTTCAGCCTCGCCTCTTGCCAACACAACCACCATCACAACAACCACCACCAATCACTCCCACCACCATCCAATGCCACCACCAATTACATCCACGACCACCACCAACCACCACCATCAACATCCACTGCCACAACCACCACCACCACCACCACTTTAGGGGGAAGAATCTTGCTGTGGGGACTATGTTTATCACCACCCCATCACTCCCCTCACCATATCAACCCAGTAGCTGATGATGATGAAAATGCCAACCAGCTGACCTCGCATACTGACTGCTCACTCTCCTCTCTACCATTGGACAGGCACCGATGACCTGTCTCCACTGCCCCCATAACCTGCCGTCACTTGCATTATATTATTAAATAGCTCAGAGACTTAACATTGCCATTCCTGTCGTTAAGTAATTTTGGGGTTTTTTTTTTAATTAATCCTCAGTAAAGTTAAGAATGAATGTATATAGTTCAGGTAAATTTATATAGTAAAGATAAATGTATATACTGTAGGTATTCTAGTGAAAATTTAAAGCTATCTGACACAAACACGCACACAAAACGACTCATTATATATATTCGATTTGGGATAATATTTTTCACTGGGTTTGTGTCGGTGTGTTTGTCTGTGAGGGAGGGAATCGAGGTCAGTCCCATATATTGTACCCTTGTTTGGTTGGTTGGTTGTGTGATGGTGTCGTAAAGTTTGGTACGTGTATATCTCTGGTTCATGTTTGCGCTCACTCTGACGCACTGACATATCGTGACTTTGTAGTGGAGAAGGGCAGTGAATACTATTAATGTAAACATGGTATAATAATAATAATAATAATAATAATAATATATATATATATAATAATATATATATATATATATATGTATATATATATTAACAGTTTATTGTTATTATTATGTGTATGTGTGTGTGTGTGTGTGTTATACATTATCATTTTTAAAAATAACAACATCAAGAACATTGTGATGAAATACAAACATTGATATTATTAGCCAGTAATTCTTGTCCTTACAGTAGACTAAAATCTGGAGTACTCAAGGGTGAAGAGGCGGTATCTTTAAACTCAAGGGCCTGTCCTCTAAATATCGCCAGTATACAGTTCACACTCGTCTCTCAGTACATTAATAAGCTCGCTGTTGTCCTTGGAATAGAATTACAAAGCATATGAATTTGTTGTGGTTTTGTTCAGGTACAGATTATTGGTACATTTCTTGATTGGGTTTTGTACCGTCTTGTTGCTGTACCATAACATAGTTCATGGTTGTTCCTGCTTAGTGAGTTCTAGACAGACAGACACGTAGCTTTACTTAGAACAGACAGACACGTAACAGTTCCAGGGCACACACACACATGGCATAGTTCCAGGACACACTCACATGACACTTAGTTCGGACACACAGACACACAACAGTTCAGGGCACACACACATGGCACTTGGTTCCAGGACACACACACACATGACACTTAGTTCAGGACACAGACACATGACAATTGGTTCAGGACACACAGACACATGACACTTAGTTCAGGGCACACACACATGGCATAGTTCAGGACACACAGACACATGACACTTAGTTCCAGGACACACAGACACATGACAATTAGTTCAGGACACACAGACACACAACAGTTCCAGGGCACACACACAGCACTTAGTTCCAGGACACAGACACATGACACTTAGTTCCAGAAACAGACACATGACAATTGGTTCCAGACACACAGACACATGACACTTAGTTCAGGGCACACACACACATGGCACTGATTCCAGGACACACAGACACATGACACTTGGTTCCAGGACACACAGACACATGACAATTGGTTCCAGGACACACAGACACACAGTTCCAGGCACACACACATGGCACTTAGTTCAGGACACAGACACATGACACTTAGTTCCAGGACACAGACACATGACAATTAGTTCAGGACACACAGACACATGACACTTAGTTCAGGGCACACAAACACATGGCACTTAGTTCAGGACACCAGACACATGACACTTGGTTCCAGGACACACAGACACGTGACCAATTGGTTCAGGACACACAGACACACAACAGTTCAGGGCACACACACACATGGCACTTAGTTCAGGACACAGACACATGACACTTAGTTCCAGGGACACAGACACATGACAATTAGTTCCAGGACACACAGACACGTAACAGTTCCAGGGCACACACACACATGGCATAGTTCCAGGACACAGACACATGACACTTGGTTCAGGACACAGACATATGACAATTGGTTCAGGACACACAGGCACGTAACAGTTCCAGGGCACACACACACGTGGCACTTAGTTCAGGACACAGACACATGACATAGTTCCAGGACACAGACACATGACAATTGGTTCCAGGACACACAGACACGTAATAGTTCAGGGCACACAGACACATGGCACTTAGTTCAGGACACAGAATACACAACAGTTCAGGGCACACACACATGACACTTAGTTCCAGGACACACAGACACATGACGGTATCCAGGGCACACACAGACACACAACAGTTCAGGGCACACACACACGTGGCACTTGGTTCCAGGACACACAGATACACAACAGTTCCAGGGCACACACACACAATGACACTTGGTTCCAGGACACACAGACACATGACAGTTCCAGGGCACACACACACATGACATAGTTCCAGGACACACAGACATAAGGCACGTGGTTCCAGGGCACACACACACATGGCACTTAGTTCAGGACACACAGACACATAACAGTTCAGGGCACACAGACACATGACACTTAGTTCCAGGACACACAGACATAAGGCACGTAGTTCCAGGGCACACACACATGACACTTAGTTACAGGACACACAGACACGTAACAGTTCAGGACACACACATGACACTTGGTTCCAGGACACAGACACATGGCACTTAGTTCCAGGACACACAGAACATAACAGTTCCAGGGCACACATACACATGACAGTTAGTTCAGGACACACAGACATAACAGTTCCAGGGCACACACACACACATGGCACTTAGTTCAGGACACACAGACACGTAACAGTTCAGGACACACAGACACATGACATAGTTCCAGGACACACAGATACAACAGTTCCAGGACACACAGACACATAACAGTTCAGGGCACACACACATGGCATGGTTCCAGGACACACAGACACATAACAGTTCAGGGCACACATACACGCGACAGTTAGTTCAGGACACACAGACACATAACAGTTCAGGGACACACACACACATGGCACTTAGTTCAGGACACACAGACACGTAACAGTTCCAGGGTACACAGACACATGGCACTTAGTTCAGGCACACAGACACATGACATAGTTACAGGACACACATACACATGACAGTTAGTTCAGGACACACAGACACATGACACTTAGTTCCAGGACACACAGACACACTACAGTTCAGGGCACACTCACATGACACTTAGTTCAGGACACACAGACACATAACAGTTCCAGGGCACACAGACATGACACGTAGTTCAGGACACACATAGAGTCTCGTATTGTTGTCAGCCAAGGTTAACTCTGGCACCTGACCGTAGACGAGGTTGGCCAGAATACGCCGCCGCTGTTGCCAGTTTACGCAACTCCTCCTAAGTCACCGCCTTACCCCAAACAAACACGGATATCTTGTGTTTAAAACGGGATGGCGACATTTACGATATATCCCTCGGCCATTGTTTACGCGTGCTTTTCTTAGGTTAGCAGGAAGTAGGGGAGGAAGAAGGGGATCATTGTACCTTTTTGTAGAACACCTGAGACAGTCTTGGCTGTCATTGATGGGTCTGTAATGGAGGTACCTGAGTCTTAATTAGGTCGTTTGGGGATGGTCTTGAGGAGGCATCAGCTGTGTGGCTTTGTGGTGTTTGTTTTGTTGTGGATCTAGATAATTCGGGGTCTATTTGAAGTACCTTGGGTCTATGAGGCACACACCCGTAGGAACACCATCGTAGCCCACTTCCTGACGAGTGATGGACCTAACCGTGATAACCGGACATTTCAATCATGCTAACAAGCCTTAACCTAACTAACCTAACCTAACCTAATCATCTAAAATAAAGCTATGTTTTTTTATATTATACCTAAAGTTATTTGACGATAATAATTCAGGTGTAACTATAAGGCTCAGTGGCAGCATCATTGCGAAGATCTGAGTCTCTTGATCTTTACCATAACTGAGGTGACGAAAGCATTATACATAGTTAAGGTAAAGTCGTGGTGCACTAGAAGAATTTGCTCTTATTCTCACAGTTAAGGGCAGAGGTTTTACTCTTATTAAGGGCAGGCTGTTATTTCTGATTAATGGCAAGAGGTTGTTCTTACTCTCTGATTAAGGGCAAGAGGCTGTTGTTACTCTCACAGTTAAGGAGATTGTTCTTTCAGTTAGGGCAAGAGGCTGTTTGGGCAAGGCTGTTTTACTCTCAGTTAGGGCAAGAGGCTGTTGTTACTCTTGTTGGGCAAGCTGTTGTACTCTCGTGGGCAAGGCTGTTGTTATTCTGAGAGTTAGGGCAGGCTGTTGCCTTTCTCACAGTTATGGCAGAGGCTGTTCTTACTCTCACAGTTAGGGGCAAGAGGCTGTTGTTACTCTGAGAGTTAAGGGCAAAGGCTGTTGTTACTCACAGCTAGGGGCAAGAGGCTGTTCTTACTTCTCACAGTTAAGGGGGCTGTTGTTACTCTCAGTTAAAGAGGCTTGTTTCATTTCTCCTAAGGGCAAGGTGTTGTTACTCTCATTAGTTGTTACCTCTCTGAGTTAAGTGCAAGTACGTTGTTCTTCTGCAGGTATGATGTATGTATGTATGTGTGTGTGTGTGTGTGTGTGTGTGTGTGTGTATGTATATATGTATGTATGTATGTGTGTGGGTGTTGAGTGTGTGTGTGTGTGTGTGTGTGTGTGTGTATTCTCCGTGCATATTGCAGATCTTTTCTTCACATTTTTCTATCTTCGTTTTTATTTTGTATTATCTATGCAATTTACTTTAAGCTTGTTTATTGCAAGGCTTTCAATAGTACTGTTTGTTGTTGTTTTTTATGTTTTTGTTTTTACTTTCGCTGTAATTCTCCTCTTGTTTTTTTTTATCTTCGTATATTTTTTCATTGGTTTTTGGGAGGTCTTAGTTACTCTGCTCAGTAGCCGCCTTTAATGATTTGACTGGTTGATGTTTGGTTGTCGTGTGATGGATTTTTTTTTTATTTACATTGATAAGTGTGTGTGTGTGTGTGTGTGTGTGTGTGTGTGTGTGTGTGTGTGTGTTCCCTTTACTACTTGTCACGGGATCTCATTGGACAGGTTGTGTTGGTGTCTAGGATTTAGTAAGTTACATTGCATGATCACGCTTCCTCTTTCTCTCTCCCTCTCTCCCATCTGCCCCTTTGTCTTCTCCCCAAAACCCCTCCCATCATCCCTCCCTTTAGTCACGTCCCCAGCTAGCCTCCCCTCCTATTCTCCCTTCTCCCCTTCACTAACATTCCATCTATGGAGATGGAGGAGAGGGGAGATGGAAGAGGTGGGAAGGGGAGGAGAATGGAAGGAGGACCGGTGCTGTCAGCAGTTACTCCATATTCTTGATGGTCTGGCTGGAGTGTGTGTCAGGCTTCTAACTGTGCCCCCTTCACCCTCTTAACTGCTCCTCCTACCTTCTCACCCTCATAACCATACCCCCTCCACCCTCCACCCCTCTCTCAACACCATACCTGAATCAATGGGACCGTCAACGTTCCTAACCCCCCCAAACGTTTCAGTAGCAGCTCCCTTAACTAGAAAGTAAACAAACAAAGCTTACATTGAATTGAGTGGACGACAATAACTTTACTTCTCTCTCTCTCTCTCTCTCTCTCTCTCTCTCTCTCTCTCTCTCTCTCTCTCTCTCTCTCTCTCTCTCTCTCTCTCTCTCTCTCTCTCTCTCTCTCTCTCTCCATCATAATTAAGTGCACTGAAATATTATACGAGTAACATAAAGTCGGAATCTTTCTCTTGTCAGCATCGGTCGGGTGGGTAATAGGTGTGGTTAGGTTGGGATTGGGTTGGAGTTAGGTTAGAGTTCTCGACAACAATACGTAAT
>NW_024730665.1:0-2500 GCF_018991925.1 Homarus americanus
TATACTCTCCTTGCGTCATTTTCCTTTTGTTTTTATTTTTTTGCCTGAAACTTTTGTGTTGGAGTTAAATTTGTGCTGCACTAGAGACGAGTGTTGCTTCTAGTGAACGTTTTTCATGGAACAACAACGCGAAACATTCACTTAGCCAAGAGTTTTTGTGAAATACTCGACTGGGCTGTGACACCTCACCCAGTTGTCGGTCATCTGGTTATAAAAAAATACAAGTTTTTTAAATACCAATCTGGTGTGATACACATGGCCTTCCTTCAAACATTCGTCAGACTTAGGATCACGATTACGAATTACGACAAAGTTTTAACAGCGGTTCACATACTGTAGTTCATTCTAGGAGCTTTTTAACATCATCATATGTATTATTGACTATATATAACCATACACAAACACCACTAAGTTACGGGTAATGAACTCAATATCCTTTCCCAGACAGCAATAATTCTGTTCCTTGTTAAAAAAAAATATATAAAAAAATCAATAAAGTCTCAATTAAATTATAGTGAAGTATTGATAAGTTAATGATAATATCCAGAAACAAATTATAATTCTGGATTTATGTTACGAGCTATGACCATAAAATATTACCTGTGGAATTAGCTGAAATAATTATATTGTCCTCTCCTACTATTTCACCTTAGCTTTTGTACTAGATCAAAAGACTGTTTTAGGTGCAAAATGAAGTTAATCTTGATTTATGGTGTCTCAGTCATGCTAAACAGATCAGATGATGCTTTATAGCAGGAGATGTCTTCCTCTGAAAGCATCAAACTCACTCTAACAGATTACCTTTGGCGTCTGGGGAAATTTCTTCCTGGTTAGTATTTCAGTCCCAAGAGAGAAAGGAGGCATTGTAGTTGCCTCCTTAATGTGTATGTGTGTGTCTGAAACAAATATCTATAAAACCACTGAACCGATTTTACGAAACTCAGCAAAGGCGAGGCTGTGATTTAACAACAGGAAACAACACCTATTTGCTGTGTTAATAATAATAATAATAATAATAATAATAATAATAATAATAGTAATAATAATAATAATAATAATAATAATAATAATAATAATAATAATAATAATAATAATAATAATAATAATAATAATAATAATAATAATAATAATAGTAGGTAGAAAAGCGATGTGGAAGGTATTGAAAATATCTGGAAACTTGATGCAATCAGTTCATATGTGTACAGGGAAAGTGAAGTACTATATCTTTTGGAGTTTATCTGTGATTTGTAACGTCGCCATAGTTGCTCAATACTTTCATGGACGGGATAGTAGGAGAGGGGAAAGTTAGAGTAATGGACAGAGGGTGCAAGTTGGGTGAATAATGAAATGGGAAGGCAATGGGAGGTGAGTCATCTTCTGTTTACAGATGACACTGTGCTAGTGGGAGATTCGGAGCAAGCAACACAAATATCAGTGATAGAGTTTGGGAGAATGTATGGTCAGAGAAAAGCAAAAATTAATGCTGAAAAGAAGAATCGATGTCAGTCTGAATGCATACGGAATGGAGGAAGTGGTGTATTAAGAAAGGTAAGATTTAATGTGTTAGCAGTTGGGGAAAAAATACAATTTGAACAATAGAGTAAAAAATAAGAAAACAATAAAGAAAAAATAGCAGGTGTATAGAGAATGGCATCCACAAGGTAGAAAATTATCACCCCCGCCCCCCCCCCCAAAAAAAATATACGCCATAAGCCACAAGATATCATCCATAGTGTAGGAACAGACGCACAAACAGACAGACAGGCAGAGAAGACGACTCCTTCATCGTTGAGGAGAACGAAAAAAGAACACATCGCTACACAAATTCACACATTACACCTCTTCTTACTATAACAAGGGGTTTTTCTTACAGATAATAAAACTGTAGTGAAGTACATCATAGCGCCGCCTAAGTTAATCACATTTTCTTTTATTTCGGAATAGAATAACGAATGTGTTGTGAGGTAGTGAATGTCTTCGGTGGGATTCTCTTGTAGAAAATTTTAGGTATAAATTAAATTTAATCCATTTATGCGTACTTGAGGAGCGTCTTTCCTACAGCCACTCACTGATGCTATTGGATTAGAAATGACTGTCAAAGAATGGAAACCGAATGAGGAGGTGGGGATGTAGTGACAGAAGAGGTGTGTGTGTGTGCTGAGAGAGAGATAGAGAAGAAAACAGTCTAACAAACGTAGAGACAAACAGAAAAAACAACCATAGAAGGAGAGAGATACTCAAAGTAATAAAGAGAGAAAGACACACGCAAAAACTTCACTAAGGAAAGGCACCAGCAGCTCGACCACCAGAGACACCAAATCACCACAATAACACTCGCCTTAATAATGTACAGTACACGCTAATGTCTCCTTCAACTTACCAGACATACCTCTCTCTCTCTCTCTCTCTTCTTGCTACCTGTCTCTCTCTGTTCTCCCACCTCTCACTCTCTCTTTCCCCTTCTCCTTTCATTTTCCTTTCCCATTTCTCCACTCTCACT
>NW_024730665.1:7500-15675 GCF_018991925.1 Homarus americanus
TATAAACAAACTCGTCTGGCGAAAAATGCTGCGCCCTTATCATTTCACAATATCATAATTTTTTTCTATTTTATACGATAATCAATATTACAGAAAAATAATAATAATAATAATATATATATATATATATATATATATATATTTCATTAGCTCAATAAAGCACGCGAACTTCTACATACAATCAACACCTCAACCCGCCAGGATTCGAACCCACGGCACACAAGCCTATGACTGTGACCGGGGAACGCTAACCGCTGGACCACCAGAATACTAAAAGCAGTCCTAGACTTTGTTATATTTCACACAAAGCCTGTTCAACGAGCTTATGGCGCCGTGAACCTCTAATGTGGACTACCCGTATCACTTAGGTGGTCAGAGTAACGTTTATACCAAATCCGGCTTCGAAACACGAGGATCCATATATATTTCATTAGCCCAATAAAGCACGCGGACTTCTACATACAATCAACACCTCAACCCGCCAGGATTCGAACCCACGGCACACAAGCCTATGACTGTGACCGGGGAACGCTAACCGCTGGACCACCAGGATACTAAAAGCAGTCCTAGACTTTGTTATATTTCACACAAAGCCTGTTCACGGCGCCATAAGCTCGTTGAACAGGCTGTGTGTGAAATCTCTTTAAGAATCTAGGACTTCTCATTAACCAGTGCAGTCTTAACCTGTAATTAATGTGATAGAGAGAGAGAGAGAGCGGATAGTTAAAATTATATAAATTAAATTCAACGTCACAACCAAGGAGCTTTAAATACTCGGTCACAACTCACGGGCGTTTAAGAGGTGTACCGCCGCTCACTCTGCCATTATATTATCGTCTGTCGACCAGTGTCCAATAGTGACAATAATTTGCTCTTGAATTACCGGTAATCTATGCTTGTGTGACTTTCCCAGAAAAGTAATTTACAGAAACAACCTTCAGAGGAATTTTTGAAATGATATTCAGTGGATTATGAAGCAAAGGAATGTAATAGGAAACGAAAACAATGCCGTTATCCATTTATTTGTTCCAGTGATCGCTGGCAACGTTCTATAAGAAGTTACCTATTAAATTTTAGTACTTGTAATATAGAGTGATACTATATACACCTTTAATTGTTCAAAGTGAGAAAAAGTGATACATTAAAATGATTTAGTGGTAAAATAACACAGATAAGTGGTGGCGAGTGTGTGTGTTTGCGACGTGAAGCCATGACGTCATCAACCAGCGATCAGTGAGTCCTCAAACAATATTACAACAAATAAACTTAATAAGCTTTTGCTCATTACTTTTCAGTCAAAATTTTATATTGAACAATTTTTTATAAGTAAAATAATTATATTAATCATTTTATTCAAAGATTTAATCAAAGGACCTTTAAATCTCCTTGATTTAAGTGCTATTTTAGCCCACCTGTTATTTTTTTTAATTATTTGTTTCAAACTGTCTAAGTCCTTTCATATTAAAATGAATGTTGTTAATTTAGTGTCAATGTGGACTGAAAGCTTATTATATTTATAATGTACGAGTTGTTACATAATATGTTTAGAATTTTAGCGTTCGTAAATGCTCAGATGTGATGTATAATAATAATAATAATAATAATAATTATAATTATAATAATAATAATAATAATTATAATAATAATAATAATAATTATTAATTATTTTTGTTATTAAATATTCTTATTATATATATTTCGTTGTATTTTATCATATTCATTTTACACTAACTGTAGTGTATATCTCGTGATCTTTAAAAGTATTGATAACAAGTGACCGTGCAGTACCCCCCCCCCTCCACACACACAAACACAAATGCAACAAAGTCTTATCCCTGGTATTGTTGGCCATAAACTAGGAAAATGCTTGGACAGCAAGACAGAATACCCCGGTGAGTGATATGTTTGTGTATGAGAGTTGGGCTATTTTAAAGTGTTATTTATACCCAGGTATTACCAGTCCTGTATATATGTGATATAAGTAAGTGCAGTAAGAATTGTATGCAGGAGATGCTTTATAAGTTATTTGTGGAGTAAAAATACAAATAATATTAATTTACACTTTATTTTTAGTTTTCACAAAAACATAAACAAAAAGAAAACAACGTAGATTATTAATCACTTTTGTTTCATAGCAGTTTTCAGGCGGCGCTCCTTGGCCATGGCCCGGGCCTGTTGGGCAGCAGCTTTACGGGCTTCAGCGACCGTGTTAGTTGGGTGCTCAGCCTTTGATTTGAGATTACCTTTGGCCCCTGGGACCAAGGTATTCTTGGCTTGGTGAGGAGGCCTATTAGCCCGGGCCTGTTGGGCAGCAGCTTTACGGGCTTCAGCGACCCTGTTGGTTGGGTGCTCAGCCTTTGATTTGAGATTACCTGTGGCCCCTGGGACCAAGGTATTCTTAACCAGTGTCGCCCGGGCCTGTTGGGCAGCAGCTTTACGGGCTTCAGCGACCGTGTTAGTTGGGTGCTCAGCCTTTGATTTGAGATTACCTTTGGCCCCTGGGACCAAGGTATTCTTGGCTTGGTGAGGAGGCCTATTAGCCCGGGCCTGTTGGGCAGCAGCTTTACGGGCAACTTCTTGGGGAGTGTCCTTCGGTGGCCACCTGAGGACTCTCCTCTTCGGTGGCCACCTGGGGGCCATGGCCCTACATTGACCATTTGGGTTTTCTCCCCTTCAGTGACGACCTGGGGACTCTCCTGTTCCGTGGCCACCTTGGGACTCTCCTCTTCAGTGGCCACCTGGGGACTGGCTTCAGTGACCTTTGGTTTCTCCTTCGGTGACTACCTGGGAACGCTCCTGTTCTGTGGCCACCTTGGGACTCTCCTCTTCGGTGGCCACCTGGGGACCGCCGGCTTCGGTAACCATTTGGGGACTGTCCTTGTTGAGGAGAAGGAATCAACACATTGGTTGATGACCCCCCATACTATCTTTTGCATTATCTAGCATCACGCAAATAGTTTCTGTGTTGAAGCATTCTTTTTGAAAGTCTAATTTGAATTTCTTCAATACCACTGGAGGATACACCACATATTCATATCTGTAGTACCCCTCCTTAGTTTGTCTTCCGCACTTGGCGGAATAATAGAACATTATCCCCTTGTCTGGTAAGATTCTCAGGTTTTTTACCTAGTACCGTAGGTACCCGCATCCTTGTACTACGGTCATGTTGTGGTAACGGAGGTCTTCCAGATCTGCAATTTTATCCAACACAAAGTTTACGTTTGTGTTTGGCGGGGCTAAAGGAGGCAGCCCACGACCCGCCCACCATTTTAGCTTTGTATTAGCCTCGGCTAACTCGTCGACCAGCTACGAGTTTGCTAGCAGATGCCAGGAAAAAACTTTTTGTCGTATTTTCTCATTTTGACCACTTCCTGGGGAGTGTCTGTCGATGACCACTTCCTGGGGAGTGTCACTGTCGGTGACCACCTCCTGGAGAGTGTCACTCTCGTTGACCACCTCCTGGGGAGTGTCACTGTCGGTGACCACCTCCTGGGGAGTGTCACTGTCGGTGACCACCTCCTCTGAAATGTCACCGTCGGTGACCACCTCCTGGGGAGTGTCACTGTCGGTGACCACCTCCTTGGGGGTGCCCCTGTCTGTGACCACCTCCTGGATAGCGTCACTGTCGGTGACTACCTCCTGGGGAGCGTCACTGTCGGTGACCACTTGGGGACTGTCACTTGTTGTGGTGAAGGAGGCAAGGCCTTCGTTGATGAGCTGCTATGATTTAATAGCATTATCTAGCATCACGCAAATAGTTTCTGTGTTGAAGCATTCTTTTTGAAAGTCTAATTTTAATTTCTTCAATACCACTGGAGGATACACCACATATTCATATCTGTAGTACCCCTCCTTAGTTTGTCTTCCGCACTTGGCGGAATAATAGAACATTATCCCCTTGTCTGGTAAGATTCTCAGGTTTTTTACCTAGTACCGTAGGTACCCACATCCTTGTACTACGGTCATGTTGTGGTAACGGAGGTCTTCCAGATCTGCAATTTTATCCAACACAAAGTTTACGTTTGTGTTTGGGGGAATTTCAAGGGAGACGCTGTAGCCCACAACCCTTACACCATTTAACTTTGTGTAAGCCTCGGCTAACTCGTCGACCACGCTACGGAGTTTGCTAGCAGCTTCCAGGAAAAAACCTTTGTTGTATTTTCCCATTTTGACCACTTCCTGGGGAGTGTCACTGTCGGTGACCACCTCCTGGAGAGTGTCACTCTCGTTGACCACCTCCTGAGGAGTGGCACTGTCGGTGACCACATTCTGGAGGTTTTCACTGTCGGTGAAAACCTCTTGGGGAGTGTCACTGTCGGTGACAACCTCTTGGGGAGTGTCACTGTCGGTGACCACCTCCTGGAGAGTGTCACTCTCGTTGACCACCTCCTGAGGAGTGTCACTGTCGGTGACCACCTCCTGAGGAGTGTCACTGTCTGTGACCACATTCTGGAGGTTTTCACTGTCGGTGAAAACCTCTTGGGGAGTGTCACTGTCGGTGACAACCTCTTGGGGAGTGTCACTGTCGGTGACCACCTCCTGGGGGGTTTCACTGTCGGTGACCACCTCCAGGGGAGTGTCCCCCTCGGTGACCACCTCCAGGGGAGTGTCACTGTCGGTGACCACCTCCTGGGGAGTGCCACTGTCGGTGACCACCTCCTCGGGAGTGTCCCCTTCGGTGGTCACCTGGGGACTCTCACTTGTTGTGGTGCAGGGGGACGGGTGAGAGGTGAGCAGCTTCACTGAGTCGGTAATAAAGTAATGCATTAAGCAAATAGTTTCTCTATCGAAACTTTCCTTTTTGAAACAAATTTTGAATTTCTGCAACGCCAGTGGTGGAATCACCACATATTCAAATTTGACGTACCCGTTCTTAGTTTGGTTTCCGGTCATGGCGGAATAATAAAACATTATCCCCTTGTCTGGAATCTTCTCCAGTATTTTTACCTCTTCCCGTAGATACGCGCATCCTTGTACTACGGTCTTGTTGTTAGAACGGAAGTCTTCCAGATCTGCAATTTTATCCACCACAAAGTTTAGGTTTGTGTTGGCGGGAATTTCAAGGGAGACGCTGTAGCCCACAACCCTTACACCACTTAAAGTGTTGTAAGTCTTGGCTAACTCGGCGTCCATGCCTCGGAGTTGACTGGTGGCTTCTTGTAAAAATCTTTTGTACTGATCGCACATTTTGGAAAGAAAATGTTTTATATATATATATATATAATAAAGGCACCCCAGGAGCCCTAGGTTCCTCAGGCACTTGTGAAAGAATGTAGTAAGAGGTTACCCGCTACTACAGAGCTGAGTGATGATGTAAACTACAGTGATGACGTGTAGTGATGCTATGAACTGTGTAGAGATGATGTGTAGTGATACTATGAGCTGTGTAGTGATGATGTATATGAACTGTGTGTAGTGATGTGTGAGTGAAACTATGAACTGTGTAGTGATGATGTGTAGTGATACTATAAGACTGTGTAGCCAGTTATGATGTGTAGTGAAACTATAGAACTGTGTGAGTGATGATGTGTGATGCTATGAACTGTGTAGTTATGATATGAACTATAGTGATGATGTATAGTGATGCTATGAGCTGTGTATTGATGATGTATAGTGATACTATGAACTGTGTAGTGATACTATGAACTGTGTAGTTATGATATGAACTATAGTGATGATGAATAGTGATACTATGAACTGTGTAGTGATGATGTGTAGTGATACTATGAACTGTGTAGTTATGATATGAACTATAGTGATGATGTATAGTGATGCTATGAACTGTGTAGTGATGATGCCTAGTGATACTAAGAATTGTGTAGTTTTGACGTGAACTATAGTGATGATGTATCGTGATGCTATGAACTGTGTAGTGATGCTGTGTAGTGATACTATGAACTGTGTAGTTATGATATGAACTATAGTGATGATGTATAGCGATGCTATGAACTGTGTAGTGATGATGTGTAGTGATACTATGAACTGTGTAGTTATGATATGAACTATAGTGATGATGTATAGTGATGCTATGAACTGTGTAGTGATGATGTGTAGTGATACTATGAACTGTGTAGTGATGATGTGTAGTGATACTATGAAGTATGTGGTTATGATGTGTAGTGATACTATGAACTGTGTAGTGATGATGTGTAGTGATACTATGAACTGTGTAGTTATGATATGAGCTATAGTGATGATGTATAGTGATGCTATGAACTGTGTAATCATGATGTGTAGTGATGCTATGAACTGTGTAGTGATGATGTGTAGTGATACTATGAACTGTGTAGTGATGACGTGTAGTGATGCTATGAACTGTGTAGTGATGATGTGTAGTGATACTATGAACTGTGTAGTTATGATGTGAACTATAGTGATGATGTATGGTGATGCTATGAACTGTGTAGTGATGATGTGTAGTGATACTATGAACTGTGTAGTTATGATGTGAACTATAGTGATGATGTATAATGATGCTACGAACTGTGTAGTTATGATATAAACTATAGTGATGATGTATAGTGATGCTATGAACTGTGTAGTGATGATGTGTAGTGATACTATGAACTGTGTAGTAATAATGTGAACTATAGTGATGATGTATGGTGATGCTATGAATTGTGTAGAGAGAGAGAGAGAGAGAGAGAGAGAGAGAGAGAGAGAGAGAGAGAGTCACTCCCCGGACAGAGTTCTGCTGCGCCTTCTGTCAAATGCTAACACACTTAAATGAACTGTCAGGTGGAGCCTTTGAAGTAGTGTAGTGTGTAACCTGGCAAGTCAAACACACACACTAGAATAAACGCTCAACACATATACTTACATACCTACATGAATGGTTGTACATAAACACTCATGTGTATATAAGAACAATAAGACACACCAATTTATATTAAAGGTAATTGAACAGTATTTAACGGATCTCCCGCTAACGTAACTTTCAACAGTAAAGTTTTAATTAATTCGGGGAAGTTGTTACTATGAGACAGACAGATAGATGGACTAACAGTTAGACAGATAGTTGGACAGACAGATGGACACACAGACAGACTGGTTAGGTTAGGTTAGGTCTGCAGAACCATCGCCAAACATCATCATCACCACTACACCAAGCAGGAGCAGGAACCATCACCAAACCATCACCATCACCACTACACCAAGCAGGAGCAGGAACCATCACCACACATTACCATCACCACTACACGAAGCAGGAGCAGGAACCATCACCACACATTACCATCACCACTACTCCAAGCAGGAGTAGGAACCATCACCACACATCACTATCACCACTACTCCAAGCAGGAGCAGGAACCATCACCAAACCATCACCATCACCACTACACCAAGCAGGAGCAGGAACCATCACCAAACCATCACCATCCTGCCACTACACCAAGCAGGGCAGACCATCACACATTCACCATCACCACTACTCCAAGCAGGGCAAGGAACCATCACCATTACCATCACCACACTACACAGCAGGGAGCAGGAACCATCACCACACATCACCATCACCACTACTCCAAGCAGGAGCAGGAACCATCACCACACATCACTATCACCACTACACGAAGCAGGAGCAGGAACCATCACCACACATTACCATCACCACTACTCCAAGCAGGAGCAGGAACCATCACCACACATCACCACTACACCACACTACACGGAACAGGGCAGGAACCATCACCACACCATCACCACTACACCAAGCAGGAGCAGGAACCATCACCACACATCACCATCACCACTACTCCAAGCAGGAGCAGGAACCATCACCACACATCACTATCACCACTACACGAAGCAGGAGCAGGAACCATCACCACACATCACCATCACCACTACTCCAAGCAGGAGCAGGAACCATCACCACACATCACCATCACCACTACTCCAAGCAGGAGCAGGAACCATCACCACACATCACCATCACCACTACTCCAAGCAGGAGCAGGAACCATCACCACACATCGCCATCACCACTACTCCGAGCAGGAGCAGGAACCATCACCACACATCACTATCACCACTACACGAAGCAGGAGCAGGAACCATCACCACACATTACCATCACCACTACTCCAAGCAGGAGCAGGAACCATCACCACACATCACCATCACCACTACTCCAAGCAGGAGCAGGAACCATCACCACACCATCACCACTAC